>NC_055998.1:52070307-52373337 GCF_018446385.1 Zingiber officinale | reverse complement strand
TGTGAGTTACATTGAGTGAGCCCCACTTATATGCAATTTTGAGTGTGAAAGCTAGAATAGGTAAGTCCCTCATGAGATTGCAACTTACTTAATTTTTCAATTAGATTGAAACTACCATACCTACTGATTATTGTTTAGATTGTATTCATGATTGTTTGTGATCTTTAGATGGTCTTAGTTAAATTCTTTTTACTATCTCCTAGATATTGTTAGGGAATTTTTTGTGGAGATGATTTTTAGTTTTCTTTATTTGCATGGGACGTTCAAGACTAAGTGTGGGGGATTTGATAACCATGATTTTATTATATTATTTTGATTCATATATGCATGGTTTGATGTTGATTTTATAGGTTTAATTCATGGTTACATCACATTTTATGCATTGTATAGATTTTGGACCTAATTTTAAATTATTGTATTTTTGCGTTATTTGATGCTAATATTTGATTCTTATTTTGTAGGCATCAAAGGATCTTGGATTTGGATCTATTTGTACCGAATTTGTGCTCGAATCGGAGTTAAAACGAGAAGATCAAGTTTTGGAGCATTATGGATTGTTCATCATAGATTGGACAGATCTGAACCATCCAGTGAAGATCTGGTCGATCCGACCTAAGGGAGAGTAGATCCAGACCCTTGATCAAGATCAGCACCTTCGGATAGGATTTTAGGCGACTTTTCACCGTTGATCAAGTCCAAATCAATCACAGCCGTCGGTTCAGATCTCAGATCTGATTTAAGCCCAGAAGCTGCAGTAGCTCTGGTTGTCGATCTCCTCCGCGTAGCTTCGTCCTGGCGCGCGTTTTCTTCTGGATTCCGGCCCCTTTCATTCTCCAATCATCCTCTCAAGCTTCAACCTCGGTGGATAATCTCTACAGCAGCTCATCCTGATCTTCTGGAGCCATCGGAGGGTGTTCCCTCCGGTGGAAATCTGTTCGCGACATCTCTCTTTTCCAGCGCCGATTTGGAGGTGTTCTTCCAATCGGCGACTCCGATACACATCAGCGACTATCGGCGGTGGTCCTCCGGTGTTTCTGAGCATCCAGCCGACGATCGTTCATCATCCGCAGCGTTCATTCAGATTCAGAGACTTGGAGTGGCAGATTTCCAGATTTTCGGTTATCTACAGGATTTGGGATGTTTTTAGCTCGCCGGAGGTGGTCCGTTGGCGTTGTTGAGCATACCTCGAACTGAGACGCAGCTGAGGTTCTTCATTGAGGTCCGGAGTCGGGTGTTCTCGACTTTGGCATTCTTGTGTGACAGCAAGAGTGTGAAGTTTGTATGGATTGGTTGTGAGTTGGATCAGTTAGGGTTTATTTCACTTTGTTACTATTTTTTTTATAGTTAGAACAGATTTACTTTGGTTCTTGTTATGTTCTTATTGCTACAATTTAATTTCTTTATCATGTTTAGTAGTTATAATTTGATTGATGCAATTTAGTTTACTTCTTGTTTGAAGCTTGGTTAATTGTTAAGTTGTTAAGTTTTAAATTAGGGTTTAAATTATGCTTTATATTAGAATTCATTTTTGTCTTGTTGTTCATTCTTAGTTTAAGTGAGTTTGATGGTTTAATTATGACGTAGAGTGACAATGCGTTATGGTTTGATCATTGACACCTAGTTAGGTTTCACTATTTCTTTAGATTAATTTCTTATTTGCTATGCTTTAGTTTTGTTAGATTTAGATTCAAAGTTTAAACCCCCATTTTCATGTTAAAAACCCCAAAAATAGGAATAAAACACAATCCTAGATTACATCCTACCGTTGATTCCTCGAGGTTCGATCCTGGGCTCGTTATTATAACATTATTGTGTAGTTAAGGGGTTCAATGGAATATACATTGTTAATTTGATAAGCCTATGGGTGACACAAGTAATATTTTATGTTTATCAAATTTTGGCGTAGTTGCTAGGGATGAAATATGTAGTGTTTGGTGTTTTTAGGATTGTTTTGATTGCTTTCATGATTATATATCCATGTGTTTGATTTTATTTGTTCCTAAGTCTTCTAATTTTATTTTCTAATTGTCAGTGTAAGAACAGGAAATTCTTTTTACCATGGATCCATATCATCAGTATTTTGGAGATTGGAGTCAGAGTCTTTATTATCAGCCTCAGACTGGGATTTATGCGCCTGAATATCAGTATGAGGAAGCACAAGAACAAATTAAAGAATCAATGTGGAAATACAATGAACTTATGCAACAAATGAGAGAACATCAAGAGCAACAATTTGCAAGGATACAGAATATTCAGAGTTAGTTAGATCAAATTGCATCATCCATTAATCAGTTACAAGCACAGAACTCCAGTAGAGAGATGGAAAGTAGTGATTCTGTTAGGCCTGACCCTGCTTCCATTTATTCACAAGAATTTTCTAGTATTAATTGTGATGAAGATGTAGTCATTAAAATTTCTGATTCTACTAATGATGTTGTTGCTTTAGATGATGTGAATGATGCAGGTATTGTTGCAGAAGATGATTTAAGTGTAGGGGAATGCTTACTAGAAGCATTACCTCAAGAATCACCAAGAATTGAAGATGTAAATGTAGGGACTTGTGCTATGGAGCCAAGCACCCAAGAATCACTACATGAAGTTGAACATTCACTAGAACTAGAGTCTGAGCATTTACTTGATGAGGAAGAGATAATAATCACCACTCCAGATACCTTTCAACATGATAGGGTAAGTATTGTTTGTGATACATCAGGAAATTTCATAGAGGTACCATTTATTGATTTTATTAGATGTGAATCAATTCTTGAAATATCTTTTACCCACACTAATATTCTCCTATTTTCTTTTTATCCCATATGTGTGTGGGAGGGGTTTTCTTTTATTGATGTGGTAGGAGAACATAAGCTTCCGGAGTGGGAACTTGAATTGAAATGGAAACAAGATTAATAAGAAAAATTTGAGTAGAACCACGATTACTCCACTTCCGGGATGACTACTTCTTCTAAACCTTCTTCAACCACCAGGAATTAAAGGGGAGTTGGTTCTAATTTTGCTTTCTTTTGCATTTTAATTCACGTCTTGTTAATAAATTCTTTATACGTTTCTTTAGTTTTATACTTTGCGTTTGCACTTTGTTTTTACATTTTGCATTTTTGCTTTCATACTTTGCATTTAGTTTAGTTTACATAGCATGTCATTTGAATAAAATTCTCCATGGAATTTTCTAGTAATATTTTTAAGATGGTATTTAAATTTGATCATCAATTTTAGGTCATTGGAAATGATTGGATACTCTACTTACATGATTTTGGTTAAAACGGTAGTGGATTCCAATTTGATTAATTGTGTTTATTGCATGAATATTACCTAGTAAGGACCACTATAAGCCTACACTTTATTTTTCTTTTGTGTGGCATGCACTCATAGCAAACTAAACTCTAGAACTTGCTTAACTTCTTTTCAAAGTCACAATGGAATATTATGCATGGAAAGGAAGGATATTATCCATTCTAGTTCCCTCATTATTTTCCATTTCTTTACCACAATTTTCTTAGAATATTTTTCTCTTGCAATTTTACCTTTGATCCTCATTGCTTGTCACTCTTTTATTGAGTGTTTTGGTTGAATACTTGATGAGTTAGATTTTGCAAGATGACAAAGGATTAGGTGTGGGGGAGGTGTGTAGTATTTTTGAATTTTTGGATGCACTTGTTAATGGTCGGGAAAATTCAAGCCAATGATGGAGTTTTGGAAGAATACTGTTATGAATTAAGTACTCTTTAGATTGTATGCTAAATGTATCCATATCTTGAGTTTTATCATGTCAAGAGTGAGGTCCAATTGTTTTGAAGTGTAAGACTTGATACTGTGTTGATGCATTCAAAATTGTAAAAGACATATGTGGTAAGAAGGTTTTGGAAATGCTGAAATCTTAACTTTCTGTTGGAGTTGCTGTGTTGTGCTGCATTCTGCAGAAATAAACACTAATGAAAGATTGAAGGAATGCTAATGAAAGACTTATTTAGAGTAGGCTGCAGAAGCAAGAATCTGTAGAAAACAAGAAATCTATTTCTGAAGTTGTGATTGAAAGCTGTTTGCAGATTTTGGAGCTGTTTTGTAGATTTCGAGAATGAAATAAATGAAGAAATGCTGTTAATTAAGTTGGTAAGTTTCCAATCATTTAAAAGTCTAAGTGAAGAATCTAAATTTTCAGTATTACTTGTGTTTACTTCTCTTCAAGTCTTCTATGGTCCAGAGCATGCAACTTCAATGAGATGAATTCTGAAACTACAGTCCTGTTGCTGTTATTGAGGAAGTTATGAAATGGAAATTGAAGCCTTGACATCTGTGATAAAATAAAAACTTTTCTTCCAATGAAGGATACAAGATAAATGTAACACCCATAGGATCCCTAGCAATTTTATATAAATTATTGCATGATTAGAATGGGCTTTATGTAGACTTTTAAAAAAAAATAAAGAGCAAAAAAAAAAAAACCAAAAAAGAGGCATGACCAAGGCTTGAACCTTGAACCTCTTGGTAGGTGGTTGTATGTGATAACTAGTAGCCCCAGCAGGGGTGTGCTGTTAGGAAGAGAAGGGAGATTGTAGTTAAGGGTGGTGAAAGTGAAGGCCCCCTTCACTTAGAAGGAAAAGTTTGAGTTTCCTTCTTCCTTCCCAATGAGAAGATGGTTTTGCCTTCTTCCTTCATTTAGCATAAATAAGAGAAAGGAAAGGAAAACTTCATTTTTTTCTTCTTTCTTCCTCCTCCTTCCTTCTCCCACCAAAATCCCAAGCCCATCTTCTTCATTGCCGAAACCAAGCTAAGGGGTCTTCTTCCTAGGAAAACTTCTCAAGCAAGGGTACTTTTCCTTAGCGAAAGGATGTAAGTATTCCCTCACCTGCAGTACAAGTAGCTTTCGTATGCTTTATGCTTAAAGGTTGCTTGAAAAACCTAGGGTCTTACCTTGTAAAGTTTCGGCCAAGATAAAGTTAAGAGGTTATCTATGGTTACTAAGAGCTTTCATGCTTCATGTTGTTGAAAAAAAAGAGAAAAAAAAACTTGGAACTATGCTTTTAGGGTTTCGGCCAAGAAGAAATAAAGGCCTTAGAGGAAGTTGTTAGACATATACTATGCTTGCTTATGCTTCCTCATGATGTATGACTTTCTATATAATGTTAGTTTAAGTTTCCATGCCTTATGTTGCATTAAAAACCTAGAGGCTTACCTTTAGGTTTCGACCAAAAGAAATGAAAAGGTTTAGAGAAAGTTTTTAGACCTAAATTATGTTTGCTTATGCATCCTCATGATGTATGATCTTCTATATATTGTTAGTTTAAGTTCCATGCCTTATGGTGCATTAAAATTTAGAATCATGCTTCTAGAGGTTTCGGCCAAGATTTGAACATTAGGGTTAGAACCTCATTTATGCCTACTAAGAGTCTCACTTGCTATACTATGTATGGTGTAAAAGTTTCATGCTTTAAGTTGTTAAAAGAAAACTAGAATCATGCTTACATGTTGCGGCCAAGACAAGGGATTTAGGTTAAGAAGCTACCTAGGGTTTTTAAAGGTCTCAAATATTATGTTAAGTATTATGAGAACTTAGGCTATTGATCCCATGTTTTTATGTTGCTTGAAAACCTAAGATGCATGCTCACAAGTTTTGGCCTAGACAAGAAAAATGAGGTTGAGGAGCTACCTAGGGTTTTTAAAGGTCTCACATGTTATGTTAAGTATTATGAGAACTTAGGCTATTGATCCCATGTTTTTATGTTGCTTGAAAATCTATGATTCATGCTTATATGTTTCGGCCAAGTTATTATTTAGGGTTTGTAGGAAGTTCAAAACCCCAACCATGCATGATAATGACTCTTTATGATGTGATATGGATTTTATGTCACCATGTTATATGTTATGTGCACTTATGCCATCATGTTATGCTTTCTCTATAATATGCTATATGTTATGTGCACTTATGCCATCATGTATGCTTTCTCTATGATATGCTATATGTTATGTGCACTTTATGTCATCATGTTATGTTTATGCAAGGCTTATGTATGATGAAAAGCCTAAGAGATGCTTCCCCTAAGTTGGGATTAAGAGCACTCTTCATGATATGACAAGAACATCATATTCCATGATATGACAAGAACATGATATGCCATGATTTGACAAAAAACATGATATGCCATGATATGATAAGAAACATGATATGCTATTTTACTTTTGTATGGCTTGTACCGGGGATGAGCTCCTAAGTTGCCCCTAGGTCGATGGTTAAAGAAACGAGCCTAGTAAGGGATGGGTTCCTAAGTGTCCTTAGGTTGATGGTCAAGGAAATGGGCCTAGTTCCTAATAGGTTCGAGATTAGCTACCTCGGATCTATTTAGGATGCATGCAAATTCATGTATGTGGTACAAAGCTAGGTCCTCATGTTGAGATTATGTTTAAGTACTTATATGATATATGTTTTCAAAAGGACATCTTGCGTATACTCAATTCATGATACATGTTTTCAAAAGAACATCTTGCATATACTTATTTCATGCTAAATGGTTTTCTTTATGCTTTAGTAAGATGATTTTTGAAAACATGTCTATGATGCATAGATGATCATGCTACTACTTTATGTTTATGCTCTCACATGCCATGTTATGATTTGCTTAAATTAGTATGACACTACTTCATGCTAGCATGCAAATTTTATATCTAGAAGTTGGTTAAATGAACATGTCACTACTTTATGTTTAAATGCATGATTTATGTTTTTGTCAGTAGGAAAGGATCTTACTAAGCCTATGTGCTTATAGTTTAATTTCCCTTGTACTGCAGAAAAGGGAAAAGAATGGTTAAACTAAAAGGGAGCAGTAGGAAGGGCAAAGATGTGTGTGGCAGTGGCATGGTGGAATAGATCTGCCTTATGCTTATATGTTTTAAAGCTTTGCATGTGATCCTATTTTGCTACATAATGCTTTTGATAGATGATACTTGATGGTTTATACTCATTATGAACTTTTGTTTCCATGTCCCATGTTAGTATGCTTTATGCTCCAGTTAAGTAAAATATCATGTATCACGTAGCAAGTAGTAGATGTTAAATCAAGTTATGAATGCTAGCATGTTCACATGTTAATATGATACATGATTACATTGTTCACATGACATGTTTTTGATATATGCTTTATGATAACAGACATGCTTCTATGATAACATGATTATTAGTTTTTATTTATTTACTTCCGCTGCCATATATGCATGTATGTATGTTTCAAGTAACCTCGTCCTTCGTAAGCAGTGGAAGGGCGAATGTTACAGTTTGGTATCAGAGCAGGTATGCCTTTCCACTACACACACATCAAGCCTCCATCCTGCCGCTCCAAGTAAGAATTTCTATGCCTACTCTATTTCTTTTATGTATGATAAGGAATGCTTTAATCTAAGTATGCATGCCTACTCTATTCTTTTAATTATGATAAGGAATGCTTTAGTCTAAGTATACATGAATATAGGTTAGAATGGTAATCTTATGCTAGCTTTGTTGTCATTGATGAAGATAACAATGGCTAGAAGACGCAATACTAGAGCTGATGAGACAGTACCCCCACCTGATCTGATGCATGTAGCTACCGAGCTCCAGTGTCAGGTTACAGAATAGCAGCAGGTGATTGATGCTCTGATGAATTAGCAGGGGAACCCTGCTATCCCACCAGTGAATCAGAATACGATGCCAGTCGTACCTACGGTTGTACCAGTACCACCAGCACCAGTACTACCCGTGGGCCCTGCCCTAGTGGTTCGACAGGAGGCGTACCTGATTCAGTGGTAGAGGCTGAAGCCGGAAGCCTTCTCTGGTACTTGTGAACCATGGGATGCTCAAGCCTGGTTTAAGACTATAGAGAGTATAGTAGAGCTATTGGACTGACCTTAACATGAGAAAGTCAAGTGTGCATTGTTCTGCCTTACGGAAGATGCCAGAATGTGGTGGGACAGAGTTAAAGAAAAGAGACAAGTGAATCAAATGAGATGGACGGACTTCGAAACTGAATTTTTTGAAGAATTCTTCCACATGCGTGTGACAAACAAGCACTACGACGAGTTCACCGAGTTCCGGCAAGGTGACCTATCAGTTAATGAAGCTGTGAAGAGATTCAACCGACTAGCGCGCCTATGCCCAGAGCTGGTCAGTACAGAAAGAGAAAGGGTCAGACTCATGTTGAAGATGCTCAGACCCGAGATAGCTTTGAATGTAACCGACGGAGTTAATAGACCGCAGAAGAGCTAATCAGCAGTACCCTGATCACCGAACACTACTTGAAGGTGCTGAACGAGGGCAAGAGTCAAGCCCAATCGGGAGGACAGAAATCTCAAAGCACTAGAGCCAGTTGGAAAGGAAACCACAGTGGCAAGAGGAAGCAATGGAACGACACTAAGGGTGGTCCAATGAACAAGCAACCTATGTACCCTCAGTGTACCATATTTGGAAAGAAGCATCCTGGAGTATGCCGTATGGGCACAAATAGGTGCTATAATTGTGGACTGGAAGGGCATAGAGCCAGAGACTTCCCTACCCAAGTTCAGACACCTCCTTAGTAGTATGTTCAGAACAGGGGTGCTCCCTCAAAACTACACCAGATGCAAGCTGCGATAGAAGGTACTCAAATAAGCCAAGGGAGATTGGAAGCTCCGCTAGTTACGACAAATGCTCGAATTTTCTCCCTCACCAAGGAGGACGTGGCGAATGCTTCTACAGTTGTCATAGGTCAGATATTTATTTTCAGTCAGCATGCTACTGTATTATTTAATAATGGGGCAACACACTCGTTCGTCTCTACACCTTTCACAAGGAAGATAGGCATGCCACCGCAAGCTTTAGATTGTAAGTTCTTAACGACCCTGCCCTCAGGAGCAGTGATTCCATCTACTCATGTGCTGCGAGCCGCACCTATCAGAATCGCAGACAGAGAGCTCTATTGTGATCTGATAATGCTTGACATGCAGGATTATGACGTTATATTGGGCATGGATTTCCTGAGTAAGTACGGTGCTTCGATCGAGTGTCGTAAAAGAAAAGTGGTCTTTCGGCCTGAAGCAGAACTAATGTTTGAATTCAGTGGAGAGCCAAGGAAAGAAACTAAGAAATTCTTATCAACCTTAAGGGCACAAAAGATGATAGACCGCGGATGCACTGGATTTCTAGCAGATGTAGTCGATACCAGTCAAGCAGAGGACTAGAAGCGGGAAGATGTCAGAGTTGTGTGCAACTACCCAAAGGTATTCCCCGATGAACTACTAGGGTTAGCCCCCGATAGAGAAGTTGAATTTCAGATCGAATTAATTCCTGGTACTAAACCGATCTCTAAGGCACCTTACCGTATGACGCCGGCTGAATTGAAGGAACTCCAGGAACAGCTACGGGAGTTACTCGACAAGGGACTCATCCGCCCTAGTCACTCTCCATGGAGAGCTCCAGTACTGTTTGTGAAGAAGAAAGATGGGTCTATGCGAATGTGCATAGACTACCGAGCGCTAAATAAAGTGACGATCAAGAACCGGTACCCTCTACCACGGATTGACGACGTGTTCGACTAGTTAAAAGGTGCCACCATCTTCTCTAAGATTGACCTGAGGTCTGGCTATCATCAAGTAAATGTGAAACAGGATGATATACCGAAGATGGCTTTCCGAACAAGATACAAACACTATGAGTTCGTAGTTATGCCCTTCGGAGTGATGAATGCTCCTACTCTATTTATGGACCTAATGAATCGGGTATTCTCGGCATTTCTTGACAAATTTGTGATCGTTTTCATTGACGATAGCCTCATCTATTCGAGAACCAAGAAGAGCATGCCGAACACCTGGACATAGTATTGCAGATTCTTCGGGAGAAGCAGCTGTATGCGAAATTCTCCAAATGCGAGTTTTGGCTAGATCGACTATCCTTTTTGGGTCATGTTATCTCCAAGGACGGAGTAATGGTAGACCCAATCAAGATTGAAGCCGTAAGCAACTGGAATAGACCAAAGAATGTCAGCGAAATCAGAAGTTTTCTCGGGCTAGCAGGCTATTATAGAAAATTTGTAGAAGGTTTCTCTAGGATTGTAGCCCTATGACCGCTCTCACTAGGAAGAACAAGAAGTACGAATGGACAGATGATTGCGAGAAGTGTTTCACAGAATTGAAAAGGAGACTGACCAGTGCTCCAATCCTCACTCTTCCAGAAAGTAGCGAAAGTATCGATATGTACAGTGACGCTTCCAGATTAGGACTCGGAGCTGTACTCATGCATAACGGCAAGGTCATTGCCTATGCCTCTAGGCAACTCAAGGAACATGAAAGAAATTATCCCACTCATGATCTAGAGCTAGCAGCCGTGGTCTTTGCTCTCAAAATATGGAAGCATTATCTATATGGAGCTCAGTGTAGAATTTATACAGATCACCAGAGTCTGAAATATTTCTTCACACAGAACTACCTAAATATGAGACAACGCAGATGGCTTGAGCTAGTCAAGGACTATGATTACGAGATATTTTATCATCCGGGGAAAGCAAACAAAGTGGCCGACACACTCAGCAGGAAGTCCCATGCCATATCACCTTGAGGTCGCTATCGGTAATATCCCAACCCTAGTAAGGTAAGTTATGAGTTACGATAGGAAACAAAAGTACCCGAACTTATTCTAAGTTCGAGGACGAACTTTTAAGAGGTATGGGGGATTGTAACACCCATAGGATCCCTAGCAATTTTATATAAATTATTGCATGATTAGAATGGGCTTTATGTAGACTTTTAAAAAAAAATAAAGAGCAAAAAAAAAAAAACCAAAAAAGAGGCATGACCAAGGCTTGAACCTTGAACCTCTTGGTAGGTGGTTGTATGTGATAACTAGTAGCCCCAGCAGGGGTGTGCTGTTAGGAAGAGAAGGGAGATTGTAGTTAAGGGTGGTGAAAGTGAAGGCCCCCTTCACTTAGAAGGAAAAGTTTGAGTTTCCTTCTTCCTTCCCAATGAGAAGATGGTTTTGCCTTCTTCCTTCATTTAGCATAAATAAGATAAAGGAAAGGAAAACTTCATTTTTTTCTTCTTCTTTCTTCCTCCTCCTTCCTTCTCCCACCGAAATCCCAAGCCCATCTTCTTCATTTCCGAAACCAAGCTAAGGGGTCTTCTTCCTAGGAAAACTTCTCAAGCAAGGGTACTTTTCCTTAGAGAAAGGATGTAAGTATTCCCTTACCTGTAGTACAAGTAGCTTTCGTATGCTTTATGCTTAAAGGTTGCTTCAAAAACCTAGGGTCTTACCTTGTAAAGTTTCAGCCAAGATAAAGTTAAGAGGTTATCTATGGTTACTAAGAGCTTTCATGCTTCATGTTGTTGAAAAAAAAAATAAAAAAAAACTTGGAACTATGCTTTTAGGGTTTCGGCCAAGAAGAAATAAAGGCCTTAGAAGAAGTTGTTAGACCTATACTATGCTTGCTTATGCTTCCTCATGATGTATGACTTTCTATATAATGTTAGTTTAAGTTTCCATGACTTATGTTGCATTAAAAACCTAGAGTCTTACCTTTAGGTTTCGGCCAAAAGAAATGAAATGGTTTAGAGAAAGTTTTTAGACCTAAATTATGTTTGCTTATGCTTCCTCATGATGTATGATCTTCTATATATTGTTAGTTTAAGTTCCATGCCTTATGGTGCATTAAAATTTAGAATCATGCTTCTAGAGGTTTCGGCCAAGATTTGAACATTAGGGTTAGAACCGCATTTATGCCTACTAAGAGTCTCACTTTCTATACTATGTATGGTGTAAAAGTTTCATGCTTTAAGTTGTTAAAAGAAAACTAGAATCATGCTTACATGTTTCGGCCAAGACAAGGGATTTAGGTTAAGAAGCTACCTAGGGTTTTTAAAGGTCTCACATGTTATGTTAAGTATTATGAGAACTTAGGCTACTGATCTCATGTTTTTATGTTGCTTGAAAACCTAAGATTCATGCTCACAAGTTTCGGCCAAGACAAGAAAAATGAGGTTGAGGAGCTACCTAAGGTTTTTAAAGGTCTCACATGTTATGTTAAGTATTATGAGAACTTAGGCTATTGATCCCATGTCTTTATGTTGCTTGAAAATCTATGATTCATGCTTATATGTTTCGGCCAAGTTATGATTTAGGATTTGTAGGAAGTTCAAAACCCCAACCATGCATGATAATGACTCTTTATGATGTGATATGGATTTTATGTTATCATGTTATATGTTATGTGCATTTATGCCATCATGTTATGCTTTCTCTATGATATGCTATATGTTATGTGCACTTATGCGATCATGTTCTGCTTTCTCTATGATACGCTATATGTTATGTGCACTTATGCCATCATGTTATGCTTTCTCTATGATATGCTATATGTTATGTGTACTTATGCGATCATGTTATGCTTTCTCTATGATATGCTATATGTTATGTGCACTTATGCCATCATGTTATGCTTTCTCTATGATATGCTATATGTTATATGCACTTATGCTATCATGTTATGTTTTCTCTATGATATACTATATGTTATGTGCACTTTATGTCAACATGTTATGTTTATGCAAATCTTATGTATGATGAAAAGCCTAAGAGATGCTTCCCTTAAGTTGGGATTAAGAGCACTCTTCATGATATGACAAGAACATGATATGCCATGATATGACAAGAACATGATATGCCATGATATGACAAGAAACATGTATGCCATGATATGATAAGAAATATGATATGTTATTTTACTTTTATATGGCTTGTACCGGGGATGAGCTCCTAAGTTGCCCCTAGGTCGATGGTCAAAGAAACGGGCCTAGTAAGGGATGGGCTCCTAAGTGTCCCTAGGTCGATGGTCAAGGAAACGGGCCTAGTTCCTAATAGGTTCGAGATTAGCTACCTCGGATCTATTTAGGATGCGCGTAAATTCATGTATGTGGTACAAAGTCGGGCCCTCATGTTGAGATTATGTTTAAATACTTATATGATATATGTTTTCAAAAGGACATCTTGCATATACTCATTTCATGATACATGTTTTCAAAAGGACATCTTGCATATACTTATTTCATGCTAAATGGTTTTCTTTATGCTTTAGTAAGATGCTTTTTGAAAATATGTCTATGATGCCTAGATAATCATGCTACTACTTTATGTTTATGCTCTCACATGCCATGTTATGATTTTCTTAAATGAGTATGACACTACTTTATGCTAGCATGAAAATTTTATATCTAGAAGTTGGTTAAATGAACATGTCACTACTTTATGTTTAAATGCATGATTTATGTTTTTGTGATTAGGAAAGGATTTTACTAAGCCTATGTGCTTATAGTTTAATTTCCCTTGTACCGTTGAAAAGGGAAAAGAATGGTTAAACTAAAAGGGAGCAGCAGGAAGGGCAAAGATGTATGTGGCAGAGGCATGGTGGAACAGATCTGCCTTATGCTTATATGTTTTAAAGCTTTGCATTTGATCTTATTTTGCTACATAATGCTTTTGATGGATGATACTTGATGGTTTATACTCATTATGAACTTTTGTTTTCATGTTCCATGTTAGTATGCTTTATGCTCTAGTTAAGTAAAATATCATGTACCATGTAGCACGTAGTAGATGTTAAATCAAGTTATGAATGCTAGCATGTTCACATGTTAATATGATACATGATTACATTGTTCACATGACATGTTTTTGATATATTCTTTATCATAACGGATATGCTTCTATGATAACATGATTATTAGTTTTTATTTATTTACTTCCGCTGCCATATATGCATGTATGTATGTTTCAAGTAACCCCGTCCTTCGTAAGCAGTGGAAGGGCGGGCGTTACAATAAACAAGGAGTGAAAGAATGTACCAACTTAAGTTCTAATGTGCCAAATTTTGTTGTTGAAGCTGATGTTTGCAAACAAAACTCTGATTCTGATTTCTGCCAAACAATTGTAAATGAATTGTAAACAATTATGAGTTGAATTGGAATAAGTATTAAAGGCAAATGAAGAATTCAATTGTAAATGCAGTAAAGGCAAAAGCAGGACAATAGGATTTAGCTTGAGAATTGTATTTAGAAGTGCAGGAATTGGATTGACTTGCGTGCCAAAGTCTATGGCAAATTTTGAACAAAGACAACCGCAAGATGAGCTTACATCATTTCAGAAAAATGGAATCTCTTAAACTTGAAATTAGAAACTGAATTTCTGAAACTTTCTGGCCACCTCAATTTTGATGTCTGAATTTGTGAACTAAAATCAAAATTTCTGAATTCAAGTTGATTGTTATTTGATGCTCTACCTTTTCAAACTATTCAAGAAAAAGGAAGAGTTGCTGAAGTGTGCAGCAATGGAATTTTCCAGTTGCATTAGTAATTTTTGCTGAATTCTGTGAACAAGACAGCTGAAGGTGTTCAATGATGATCAATTTGGTTTTCTACCAATACAATAGAATTGCACATCTATGGCCGAGTGGAATTGAGTTTTAGTGTAAAAGCAAGAGAAGAAAAGGGTTTTGATTTCTGGAACTCATATTACTTTAATTCTGAAACTGAAAACTAAGTTACAAAATTCAGAATTCAGCAATGGATTCTGACTTTGATTTGTGAAGCTATCGGTCTTTGATTGTTATTTGATGCTCTTCCCTTTTCAAGTCTTTTGTGTGCAAAATTTTGAGGTTGTAAGGAATCAAAATGCTGATATTAAACTTGGAAAAAAATCTTGCTGGAATCAAAATGTTGGATAATTTTGAAGCTGGAAACTGAGTATTCAGTTTCTGAGTTTTCAGAAATCGAATCTAATTCCTATTGAAATTCTCAAGTGACGGCCAGTGAAGTTGAGTCTAATTTCATGAATTTTGATGTGCACTATGTGCCAATTTCCCCTTGCAGAATTTTCTAGTCAATGGAAAGCTCAAGGAAAGCTTATGCGCAGTATTGGGACTGATTTCTGTGATTTCAGTGAAGCTCGGAGTGATACGTGCAGTTGTGTAATTTCTGTGGTAACCCAGAAACCAGCTTTGAGGGCTGATAAGTGAGAAGATCAAAAATCAGAACTGCTTTGAAGGCTCAAGGAAATGGAATTTATTTCTGATAAGTGAGAAGATCAAAAATCAGAAATGCTTTGAGGGCTACTGTTGGAGTTTCTTAGGGTGTCAATTCTTCTACCATTGCAGTGCCAAATTAGTTCTTTGTCTGAGCTAAATTCTTCATTGCTTTAAGTTGAAAGTATTTTGAATCCCAATTTTGAAACTTAAAGTTACAATTCTGGAAATTTAGATTTCTGGTACTATAAGATGAAATTATGCAAGTTCATATTATGGAGGCAAGGAGGGCATATGGATACAAATAGAGAACAGAAATTCCACTTTATAGACTTAGTAGCTCGTGCTGCAATGTCATAATTGAATCCTTGCTGAATTGGATCGGGAATGTAGAAATCTGTTAGTGCAGAAATAAAGAAACTGCAGCTGCTGTTTAAAAAAAAAGGGAGAAGAGTAACTCATTTCTAGTACCAAACTCTTTGGAGTAGCTCTCAAATCATTGAGAAACTCAAGCAAAATTCTTATATCTCATTGACAAATGACGTTCTATACTTTCCAGGACTTCCATAAACAGAGTTTGAGATGCTGCTGCTGGGCATATAAAATTCTGAAATATGCTACATATAATGTTCTTAATCTCAGAATTCAGAATTGAGCTTCATATAATGTTTGGAATCATTCATCAAGTGGAATGGAAGATAATCTGCTGGAAATTGCAGAGCAGAATCAATTCCTTAAGGGTCTGTTTTGTGCCAATATGGTGAGCCAATTTTGAAGAGCAGGGATTGGAATTCAACTTTGTATTGATTCTGTGCAACATGTAACTCTTTGTGAAGCTGAAGTCTCCATGTACAAACAGAAATTACCTTAAATTTCAGTTTTTGAAACTTTATCCAGAAAGGGCTTGAAGAATAGGTTAAGACCATGAATTCCTTCAATTCTGGAATTCTGAATTTGCAGTTATAGGATTCTGAAATTCAGGTTTTCAGAGATTTCAGATGAGTAATGTAAATACTTTGCTTCTTTTGGGAATAATTGTCTTTCTTGTTGAGGTTTTTGAAGTGGAGATGCAGAAACATGCTCAAATCAGAACATTCATGCTGTTCAAGAATAAAAAGCTAAAGGAAGTGCAGAAGCTGGAATTTGAAACTCAATTACAGAACCATAAATTGAATTGGAATCAATGTGCCAATGGTGTGCTAATTCTTCCATGTGATTCTTAAATCAGTGAAAAAAAAATTTAAGACTGAACTTGGAAATGCATAAATGAATTATAATCTCTGATATACAGAATTTGCAAGTGTTGCGTTAAGTTCTTGTAAAAGGGTTGTTGATAATAATAACTAGGGAGCTATGTCAGAATTAGATTCATTTCATAAGTTCGGAACTAGAATTTAAATTCAATGGAGCTTCAAAAGCCAGATTTCTGAAGCTGGAAACTGAACTTCAATTCCAAATTGTTGCTGGAGTTTAATTAGTGTTCTATCAATGCAATAGAAATGCAATTCTCAATTGATTTGAAATAGAGTGTCAGCTGTTCAAAACATCAGTTCAGCAAAATATAAAGTTTCATAAACAAGATGCTGAAATCTGCTGGAAACTGATACAATTCTGCAGCCTGGGAATTGGTAACTGAAATTATATTTTTGGAAAGTCTAAAGGAATGTTAGTGAATATGAATTCTTATGAACATTATTGCAGAAAAGAAAAAGCTTTGCTTAGAGGAGGATGCTAATATAAAAAAAAATCGAAGTGTTGATACTTAACCTGACATTCTCTTAAAGAAACTGAAGTTGAAACCATGAAATTTTCGAAGCTGCAAACCCTTGAATTATTGCTGAATTTGATTGCTGAAGTGCAACATCTTTGAGGAATTTTTTGAAAGAAATTGAAATGGATGTATCAGCTTGATATGTTGAGTGTCAAACTTCAGTTTTATCTTGCTGTCACACTTAAGCTGATCAAGACTTAAACTGAAATTTATTGTTATTATCAGAGTTTGAAGCTGGGTAGCAGTAAGTGTATAGGAAATGCATTTCTTTGATTAGTGGAGCAACTTAAGTCTCATTGATTTTGATTTCTGCAACTTCAAAATCATAGGAAGCGGATTTATAGTTTGAGTTGGTATCTAATTGAATTGGAAATTCTTGCAAATATGAATTTCTGAATTTGCTGATTTCTTGGAGTTGTTGGATAACTGAAATAATCTTGTGTCACTCTTCTGTGATCTGAATTCTAGAAAAGGAATGATCAAGATGCTCATCAAAGCAGAAGAGCTCAAGAGAGGTTTCTTTCAAACCAAGTGCTGATCACAAAACAGAAAAAGAAAAAAAAAGAGGGTTTGCAAATCATCTTTGGGAACTGACCTGCAAATTTCTGATAAAAGAGAGAAACAAACCAGAAAATTTCTGCTGCCATTGATGTATCAACCTCAACATGTTGCATGCTAAGTTTCCTTTTCAACCTTCTAATTATTGGTAGTTTCAATTTGAGCTTTTGCACTCTTACTCAGAAGATGTATACTCAACCAAAACTGGATTTAAGTCTTTGGATTCAGAAACTGATAGAAGATTGAACTTGTTGGAATTTTGAACTTGCTGGAAATTCAGAAATACAGAATAATGTATCAATGGCGTGACAAACTTGTTAAACAAAGGGAATGTTGAAAGAAACTGAATTCTGGCCCAGATTTCCTTCAATTTCAGATTCTGAATCTAAGGTTCAGAATCTCAGAAGTTAAAAAGGGCAGATTTAATTCTAATTTTTTTTTTGGCCTAGTTCAATTTTAGAAACCTTTAAGTTGATGTTAGTAGAATTATTGAAGATGAAACAATTTAGATTTGTAATTCTAGAAAATTTGAGTTTCTGCAGCTAGAACTTCAATCTGGAATTGAGTATAGAATTTGTCATGCAGATTTGGATTCTATGATCAAGCTGTTGTTAATGTTTGTAAATTTCATTTCAGTTCTTAACTAATGTGAAGTGGATTCATTTTTTTTTTAAGTTGAGGAAACAAGTGTTAGCACAAGAGGCTGCAACAGAATCCAGAATCTGAATTTTGAAGTGTAGAATTGAATCTGAACTTGGCATCTAAATCCTATTTTGTGTCAACTTTTCTTATGAACTTCTTGAAGAGTGACTAATACAAGTTTAAGGTCTAATTTGCAATGTCATTTGAGGTTATATATTCAGAAGCTTGGAAGAATGCAGTTGCTGGAATTTTGGAGCAAGAATGACAGAATAGGAGCTGAAATTTTCTGATTTGTGTGTGCTAGTTTTGTATCAATCTCCATATAGTTGGTACCTTCTGTTTTCAGGCATGTTGCTGGTTCTTTACCTTTTCTATATTGAGTTTGAAGCCATTCTGAAAAATGAGGAAGGGCAGTGACAATAGCCATAGACATGTCTGAATTCTAAAATTGCTGCTACTAGATACCAAGTTCTGGGCAAGTGTGTGCCAAGCTCTTACTGCAAGTATCTAATCAATGGAAGGATCAAGCAAAGCTAGGTGTGTGATGAATGCTTTTATAAGCTGTTTGACACACAGAATTTAGAAACTTGCAGAAATCTACAAAAAAAAGGGAAAGTATGCAGGAATGGATTTGAAGATGAAGTTAAAAAACGTAGTATGCAGTAACTTGCAGCAGTGATGTGTTCTGCACCTGCAAAACACCACGGAAGCAGAGGGGAAATTGGAACAGATTCTGCAGATTGCAGATTGAAATAAAGATATGAGACTGGAAGTGTTATGAGTAGTCATTATATTTTCTATTGTTCAAGACGGCCAACATTTTAAGTGTGGGGGAGGGATTCCTTATTCATTAATTGATTAGAGATTATTTGGGTTTTCAGGTGCTGAAATTGAAGTGGAAAATTGAAGAATTGTGGAGATAGAGTATCAAGATTCTATGTTAGCCATCAAATTAATGGGGAGGTTAGCTTGATACTTTGAATTGGTTAAAATAAATGGTATTCATCTCTTTTCATATCAAAATGGGCAACTCATCAAGTATATTCCTCCAATACTCTCATCTCCTCATTTTTTTCATTAAATACTTTTCATTTGCCAATATCATTCACTTTAATTGTTCTTTTAGGTTCCATTTCAATTCTTCATGATTAAATTCCTTTTGATTCATGTATGTTATGTTTTATAGTGGTGGAGAATTAAAAAATAGGCAAGCTTACGGTAGTGAAATGTTGTGAGTTACATTGAGTGAGCTCCACTTATATGCAATTTTGAGTGTGAGAGCTAGAATAGGTAAGTCCCTCGTGAGATTGCAACTTGCTTTATTTTTCAATTGGATTGAAACTACTATACCTACTGATTATTGTTTGGATTGTATTCATGATTGTTTGTGATCTTTAGATGGTCTTAGTTAAATTCTTTTTACTATCTCCTAGGTATTGTTAGGGAATTTTTTGTGGAGATGATTTTTAGTTTTCTTTATTTGCACGGGACGTTCAAGACTAAGTGTGGGGGATTTGATAACCATGATTTTACTGTATTATTTTGATTCATATATGCATGGTTTTATATTGATTTCATAGGTTTAATTCATGTTACATCACATTTTATTCATTGTATAGATTTTGGACCTAATTACAAATTATTATATTTTTATGTTATTTGATGCTAATATTTGATTCTTATTTTGTAGGCATCAAAGGATCTTGGATTTGGATCTATTTGTACCGAATTTGTGCTCGAATTGGAGTTAAAACGAGAAGATCAAGCTTCGGAGCATTATGGACCGTTCATCATATATTGGACAGATCTGAACCATCCAGTGAAGATCTGGTCGATCCGACGTAAGGGAGAGTAGATCCAGACCCTTGATCAAGATCAGCACATTCGGATCGGATTTTAGGCGACTTTTCACCATTGATCAAGTCCAAATCAATCACAGCCGTCGGTTCAGATCTCAGATCTGATTTAAACCCAGAAGCTACAATAGCTCTGGTTGTCTATCTCCTCCGCGCAGCTTCATCCCGGCGCGTGTTTTCTTCCAGATTCCGGCCCCTTTCCTTCTCCGATCATCCTCTCAAGCTTCAACCTCGGTGGATAATCTCTACAACAGCTCATCCCGATCTTCTGGAGCCATCGGAGGGTGTTCCCTCCAGTGGAAATCTGTTCATGGCATCTCTCTTTTCCAGCGCCGATTTGGAGGTGTTCTTCCAATCGGCGACTCCGATTCACATCAGCAACTATCAGCGGTGGTCCTCCGGTGTTTCTGAGCATCCAGCCGACGATCGTTCATCATCCGCAGCGTTCATTCAGATTCAGAGACTTGGAGTGGTAGATTTCTAGATTTTTGGTTATCTACAGGATTTGGGATGTTCTTAGCTCGTCGGAGGTGGTCCGCCGGCGTTGTTGAGCATACCTCGAACTAAGACGCGGCTGAGGTTCTTCAATGAGGTCCAGAGTCGGGTGATGTGCGTAGATTATATACTCTTTTATGCATGTTTTTACACACATTTACATACTTTGAGCATGCTTGATCTATGCATTTTTATACTTCCAGCTTTCCTTTTAGCATATTTACTCTTTTGGTTCGGAGATCTGCTTTTTGTGCATTTTCTGTACACAGGAGTCGATTTGGTGAAGAATCTACATCTTTGGGCATGCATTGGAGGAAACGAAGGGAGAAAGCACCGGGCCGTGTGGATCTACACGGCCGTGAGAGATTTCCAGAGACCAAGCAGGCTGCGGCCGTGTGCACCACACGGCCGTGTAGCATTTCCAGAGACTAAGCAGGCTGTGGCCGTGTGCACCACACGACCGTGTAGCATTTCCAGAGAGCAGAAGGGTACTGGCCGTGTGGAGTCACACGGCCGTGCAGCTTTGGCAGAGAGGGAACTGGACATGGCCGTGTGAATCTCACACGGCCGTGTCACGGGGCCGTGTGGCGCCCGATTCCCTCCTCTATTTAAACCCTTCTTCATGAATTGAAAGGGGATCTCTCCCCCTTTGGGAGAAAGCAAGATTTGGTGGTTTCCTCCCATTCTTGGGATGATTTCTGGGCGATTCTAAAGGAGATTTCGACGATTTCGACTCCGGAGCGAGGATTGGATCCGAAGACAAGGCTTCTTCGTAGATAAGTTTTCTCTTTCCCCCTCTTCTTGTTTTCTTGGATTGGGGATTCAAGGAATGCTTGTAATCTCTATTTCTTCGGGTTTTCTTCCTCGATTCATGGAGTAGATCTTGTATTCTAGGATTAAGGGAGTATTTGTATGATGGATTGATGTAATCTCTAATGGATTTGCCATTTTCTTGTTTCAATGACATTGACTTGCTTGTATCAATTAGATCTTGAATGATTAATGGTGATTTGTGCTTAATTCTCATTCTTGATTGATTGTTTGGATTTCTTGTGGACTTTGTAAAGATAAACTCTCACTTGATCATCCGAGGGATCCACGTGACAGGTGCAAGCCCGTGTAAGGACATTTGAGAGATAATCTTGAAGAGGAAATAGGGATATTCAAGAGAGTAGGATGGATTTTATGACTAGCTGCTTGTATCTTGATAGATTAATGAGTCGTGGGCTTCTACGTTGATATCCGAGGAAGGCATAGTAATAGGTGCACTTCTGTGTAAGGACAACATAGGTACATGTCTAATTAATCCTATTTAGATACATTTCTCAGTCCTTAGCCGGTTGTCTATTGCAAGAGGGAACCGGCAACTTTCTACATGTTTGGCAATTGAGGGATAAGAATTGGTGAACCATTTACATTCAAGAAATCTTACAAAGAAATCGAAACTCCTAGAATCTCCCTTTATCATAACCCAAAACACTAGACTCTTGTTTGTTGATCTTTAAGACTAGATTTGTTTACCTTTACTTTGCTTTTGAAATGATTGGATAGTTATTTAGCTAATCGCATTGAGGCATTTCTAGTGCTTATTCCAGTCCCTGTGGATACGATAATCTTTTATATTACTTGCGACATTTCCGTATACTTGCGGAGCGTAACAAGTTTTTGACGCCGTTGCCGGGGACTACGCTATAACATTAGGAATTATCAATTGAGTTAGACTAAACATAACATTTGTTTTCCTTTCATATTGCATAGTTGTAACTAATAATTAGATTTCTGTTTTTTTTAGTTTCTTGTATAACTTTCACTTCTTGTTAATTCTTTTAATACAAATTCAATTCTGCATTTTTGATTCTTCTAATTTTCTTTTTGTGTCGAATTGCTATCTGCTATCTTGTTCTTGTGTATGCGAAGATCTAACTTTGCAGGGGAATTCTTTCCTTTTGACCCTGAGATTGATAGAACTTTCCATAAAAGAAGAATTCTGCAAAGGCAAATTGAAGAACAGGAACATTTGAATATGGCAAATAGACCACTTAAGGATTATGCAGCATCCTATGCGAGAGGTTTTCGATCTAGTATTTCAAGACCTTCAGTGGAAGCTAATAACTTTGAGATCAAACCCGCAATTATATCTATGGTGCAGCAGAACCAATTTGGTGGAGGACCTCATGAGGACCCTAATCAACACTTAGAGGTCTTTTATGAAATATGTGGTACCATGAAAATGAATGGAGTTCCTTCAGATGCAGTTAGATTATTATTATTTGGGTTTTCTTTAAGGGATAGGGCAAAGCAATGGCTGAATTCTTTGGCCCCTAATAGCATCACCACTTGGGAGCAGTGTGAGCAACAGTTTCTTGATAAGTTCTATCCACCAAGCAAAACAGCTCATATGAGGAATTTAATTGCAAGCTTCAAGCAAACTGACTCAGAATCTCTTTTTGAAGCATGTGATAGATATAATAGTATGCTCAGACAATGTCCACATCATGGGTTGGAAAGATGGTTAGTGTTGCACACTTTTTACAATGGTATCAATTATCATACCAAAGTGTCCCTTGATTCAGCTGCTGGAGGGGCACTTATGAACAAAAGCTTAGATGAAGCCGAAGAAATCATTGAAAGTGTGGCACAAAATCATCATCAATGGGCAAATGAAAGAAGTGGTGGCTATTCCTCTGTAAACCCAACAATTAAAGCATCAGGGAAGTTTGATGTAGATGCAGTCACTCTTTTGTCTGCAAAATTGGACGTTCTTACAAAGAAATTTGAGAATATGGGGACTAGTGCTAATATGGTCAATGCTATTAGTACATCTTGTGAAGTATGTTGGAGTTCAGAGCATTCAAATGACTCATGTCCATTGGGAGCTATCACTGCACAAATCAATCAACTTGAACAATGTGATGCAATCATGAGTTACAATCAAAGGCAGAACAACCCATACTCAAATACTTATAACCCTGGATGGAAGAGTCATCCAAATTTTTCTTACCGAAATAATCAAGATCAAGGACCATCTATGGGGGCAAGACCAAATTTTCAAGCTGGGCAACAAAATTTTCAACATCCATCTTCTCAAGGCTTACCAAAGTCAAATGTTGAAAAGATGCTTGAAGAAATTATCTCAACTCAGAATGAAATGAAGCAAGATATAGCAAAGCTCATTCAGAGAATGGATAATTCTAAGAAGCATCAAAAGATTCAGGATAGTCAAATTGCCCAACTAGCTGCCTCATCATCCAGAGTACCGGGACAACTTCCAGGAAAACCTGATGTGAATCCCATGGAGCATTGCAATAGGATTGAGCTTAGGAGCGGACGGACCTTGGGAGACTCCCAAGTGACTGCTTCAAAAGGGATACAAAAAGAAGAAGAGCTCCCTCCTCCTATACCGAATCAGATTCAAGCTAATGAGGAGAGTACCATTGAGGTTGAAGAGACTCTTCCACTGAACCATCAGAGCAAAGCTGTCTCTTTTCCTCAGAAACTCACAATGCTCAAGAAGGATGAAGAATTTGGCAAGTTTCTAGAAAAGGTTAAGGAAATTTGTGTAGAGGTACCTCTTATTGATGCTATTCTACAAATGCCTAGATTTGCCAAATTTCTGAAGGATCTCATGTCAAATAAGAGAAGAAGAGGAGAGGTCGAGACCATTGCGCTTAGTGAGGAATGTAGTGCTATTTTTGAGAGGAACACTTCTCCAAAACTGAAGGACCCAGGGAGCTTTTATATTCCTTGCAACATAGGAAAAGAATTTTTTGAAAAAACTTTTTGTGATTTGGGGGCGAGTGTTAGCCTCATTCCCTATTCAATTTGTAATAAATTAGGTCTCAAAAACATTAAACTTACTACTATGGCACTTCAACTTGCCGATCATTCCTGCAGGTACCCTTTGGGTATTATAGAGGATGTGCCAGTAGAGGTAGATAGGAACGTTATTCCCACAGATTTTGTTGTGTTGGACATGGAAGAGGACCCTAGGATTCCTATCATATTAGGAAGACCTTTCCTTGCTACAGCTGGAGCTATAATTGATGTCAAAAATCATAAGCTTTCTTTGGTAATTGGTAAGGAAAAGTTGGAATATGATTTATCTAATATCTCTAACCATGTCTCGTCTCTTTTAAATGCTTGTAGCAGGACAAGCATTTATAAACTTGAGGAATGGAATTTCCATCCTCATGGAAGGCCACCAAATGAAGGAGACAATGTGGTGGAAGATGTTGGGAGAAGATCTCCCAACAGAAACGAAAAGTATATCTATCCTCCAAGGGCGAGGAAAAGGAGCGAATGATTAAGTTTGGTCGAGCTAAAGACCTTAAACAAGCGCTCCTTGGGAGGCAACCCAAGGGTTTTTTTTTTAGTTAGTTTTAATTTGTATTGTAATTTATTTTAGTTTGATGCATTCTTTTGATTTTGTTTTCAGGTTAGGTGCGAAACAGAGTCAGGCCGTGTGCTATACACGGCCAGGCAAAGGTTGCAGAGAATGGAAGTGTTTGGGCCGTGTCATCCAGACACGGCCGTGTGGGATCTCCCGAGGAGAAAAAGGTATAGGCCGTGTCATAGACACGACCATGCAAAGAATCCCGAGAGGAAAGATGGAGAGGCCGTGTCCCAGACATGGCCGTGCGAGGAATCCAGAGAAGGAAGAGGGGGAGGCCGTGTGGATCTACACGGCCCGTGCAAAGAATCCCGAGAGGAAAGATGGGGAGGCCGTGTGGATCTACACGGCCCGTGCAGGAGAACTATTAAAGTCTACCTCCTACCTCACACGGCCAGATCTTGGCCGTGTTCCGCACACCCCCAACTCTCCAAAACATATCTTTCTCTCCCAATTTCTTAAAAACTCCTCTCTCATCTCTCAAGATCTTTTAGATCCGATTCTCCTCCTCTCTAAGACTTGGACTTTTGTTCTCCTAACCTAAGATCTTTTGTTCTTTGAAGTTTTGTTCTTTGAAGTTCCACAACTCTAGATAATTCTTCCCCTATCTAAACTCATCAAGATGTCCAATATTTTGAAGAGATTACGCAAAGGAGGTGGTGGATCTAGTGGAGACAAAGAGAAGGAGCCATCAAGAGACAAAGGAAAACAACCAGTGAAGGGCAAAGGCAAAAGGACTTCACGCGACGAAGGTAATGACAATGAATTCAATATTGTGTTCAGAAATGATGATCAAGTAACTAGATTTGCAATTCTTGTCAATAGAAAGATAGTGTGTACTAGATATATGGACCCAACTGTTCTTGATATGCTTGGAATTAGGGAAGATGTAGATTTGATGATTGGGTTTTTAGATTGGAGTGATATTATGTACACACATTTGCCTACATATCCTCGTCTTGTTTTGGAATTTTTAAGTTCATTGGATGTCCATTTTACTAATGAAGATGATTATTTTAGAAAAATCTCTTTTAGATTAATGAATCAAGAATTTCTATGGGCATTTAGTGACTTTAATTCTTGTTTTGGAATAACCACCGGTAGCCCTCGTAGGTTTGATCCAAGGTTTAATTGGAATCATTTTTGGAATGCAATAACTGGGTTAGATCAACCTTATGAGCCTTCAAGAGCTAAGGCCTCCCATATGCAAAACCCCATCTTTAGGTATCTACATAGAGTCATGAGTAAAACTATTTTTGGTAGGGGAGAGAGTGATGGGGTGGTTAAGAAGATAGAGCTTTATGCTTTATGGGCTATGCTTTATAAGGTTGAATTTGACTCTGGTTTTCATTTTGTTCAAACCTTATTGAGATCAGCTAGGGCATCATCGGGATCAATTGTTTTTGGTGGTTTGATTACCCGAATAGCTTGTAATTTAAATCTTGATGTTGATGGGTTGGAAATAATTCATGGTAATGACATGATTGACATTGATACATGTCTTGCTATGAAAATGATCGTTCGGGATGAGAATGGTTTCGCGTTTCCTAGGAGGAATGGTTCTCCTTTACCCCTTCCTTTTCCTGAACGAACTACTATTCGTAACCGGGCTAATTGGGTAATTTCTAAGTTAGATTTTGAGGATAACCCTTCTATACCTGGAGACACTGAGCCACATAATGAACCCTCGTCATCTGGACATACGCAGCCTTCTAGTTTTATGGAGCCTGCTAGGCATTCTTTTGCATATGGCACAGGATCTTCTAGGTTTGATTTTTCAGATTTTCGTACGTCTCTAGAATCACTTCATGAGAAGCAAGATTCCCAACGAAAAATGTTGGAGGGGCGCTTCTCTTTATCTGATGATCAGTTTAGGGAGGTACAAAATCATTTTCAGTTTACGAGGAATTTTCAAGGTCAAGTGGCCGAGTTTGTGCAGGATTATGATACTGATCAGGCTAGGATGAGAGATTTTATGCAGAGTATGACGCTTACTAGCCAATAAGTTGATGCTTTATATGAGTATCATAGATCCTTGGGTGAGATTCCAGGTTTTCCTAGTTTTCCTATTGGCCAACCACGTCGTAGACCTCCTTTCCCTCGTCCACCTCCACCTCCTCCACCATACTGATTTCATCGGGACGATGAAATGTTTAAGTCTGGGGGGGTGTCATGTATTGTTTAGTTTGGTTTTCAGTTTTTAGTTTTTGTTAGTTTTTCATGTTGGTTCTTATTTTCATTGCTTGTTGCTTTATTTTGCTTGTTTTTGAAATAATCATGGCAAAAAAAATTTTGAGAACATCAAATCTTCACTTATATGCTTTCTTGGATTCAAGTGAAATGTTAGCACGATTATTGTCTCGATTCATGATGTTCGCATGATGCTACTAGTAAACTTTGTGTAGTTCTTTTTTCTATCTTGGGAAGCATTAATAAGCTAAGAATCTTATGGTGATGAGTTTTAGTTTTGGTTCAACCTTAAGGATTTTATCTTCACTACACTTGTGCTTGATGCTTGAATAGTTGATGTCATTGAAATAGTCATGATTCATCTTGTTTGCTTAGTACTTGGTTTCCATGGTGATCTCTCAACTTTCATTTTGGTTACTGGATGAGGCTCAAATCATTAAAGCTCATTTGGAAAAATCAAAATATCCCAACATGTGTGCTAAAAGTACATTTGTGAATAAGTTTTGCACAATGC
This sequence comes from Zingiber officinale, assembly GCF_018446385.1. Taxonomy (NCBI): domain Eukaryota; kingdom Viridiplantae; phylum Streptophyta; class Magnoliopsida; order Zingiberales; family Zingiberaceae; genus Zingiber; species Zingiber officinale. The sequence goes on along the minus strand of NC_055998.1, from coordinate 52,345,901 downwards.
AAACACTTATAAAAAAAAATGAACAATAAGGGATATAAAAAACAGTTGTCATGAGTGGAATCTAGCAAGTCACCCCTTTGAGACCGAGTTAGGTTACTGGGGAAATGACTGCTTAGCTTCCCTTGAGATTGAGCACACCTTTGAGACCTTAGGTTAGTTGAGAAATATGAACCAAGTGAATGGTGAGTAAGTGCCTATCACTGGTTACTTGTCTTTCACTGGAAACATTAGGAATTCAAATTTGATGACGACTTGACTAGGACATGGATTGAAACTTGAAGGGTGTTGAGTTACTTTTACACTGCGCACAAGATTCTTATGCTTGAACCATACTTTACTTGTTTCCATGATCAAGCTTGTTAATGAAACTTTTTGATAGAGTTAGGAAAGTGCACTGGGTTTTATGAATGTGTTGTAGAACATATGAATTTAGACTGCAGCATTTTGCTTGAGGACAAGCAAAGGTTTAAGTCTGGGGGTGTGATGTGCGTAGATTATATACTCTTTTATGCATGTTTTTACGCACATTTACATACTTTGAGCATGCTTGATCTATGCATTTTTATACTTCTAGCTTTCCTTTTAGCATATTTACTCTTTTGGTTCGGAGATCTGCTTTTTGTGCATTTTCTGTACACAGGAGTCGATTTGGTGAAGAATCTACATCTTTGGGCATGCATTGGAGGAAACGAAGGGAGAAAGCACCGGGCCATGTGGATCTACACGGCCGTATGAGATTTCCAGAGACCAAGCAGGCTGCGGCCGTGTACACCACACGGCCGTGTAGCATTTCCAGAGACTAAGCAGGCTGTGGCCGTGTGCACCACACGGCCGTGTAGCATTTCCAGAGAGCAGAAGGGTTCTGGCCGTGTGGAGTCACACGGCCGTGCAGCTTTGGCAGAGAGGGAACTGGACATGGCCGTGTGAATCTCACACGGCCGTGTCACGGGGCCGTGTGGCGCCCGATTCCCTCCTCTATTTAAACCCTTCTTCATGAATTGAAAGGGGATCTCTCCCCCTTTGGGAGAAAGCAAGATTTGGTGGTTTCCTCCCATTCTTGGGAGGATTTCTGGGCGATTCTAAAGGAGATTTTGACGATTTCGACTCCGGAGCGAGGGTGGATTCGAAGACAAGGCTTCTTCGTAGATAAGTTTTCTCTTTCCCCCTCTTCTTGTTTTCTTGGATTGGGGATTCAAGGAATGCTTGTTGTCACGCCCCAGAGGAGTCCCTGTCCGAGAAAATTTCGGCAACATCTCCCCTGTACGGTGGACAATCTGAAACTTTTCTACATCTCACAAATACCTCAGCCACAGGCGGCTGGAATAATAACAACAAAATAAAACATCACCACGCAGTTATATATGATCAAACAAAGTAGTAATACTCTAATTCGAAAACCACCCTACTCAACTACACTCGTAAAGCTCAAAACCGACGAACTCACCTCTTCTGCCGTCCAGGCAGGCATGTAGTAGAATAAAAACCAAATCCAAATCCATCGATATAATAAAATCTATACCATGTCCATAAGTAAATAAATCCAGAACATAACAAGTTCAAACAGTCTAGAACAGAAAAGGGAACCAAACGAAAACCAATCACATCCTCGAGGTTTGCAGGGACCAGCAACTGGAACTCTCTCCTAACAGCATCAACCTGAAAATATCAACAATGGAGGCGGGGTGAGTCCAACACTCAGCAGGTACAATTGATATGCAAAGTAAAGAAACAACACCTAGCACTAATCATGCGTACAGTCTTCTGATAAGAAAGATAAAAATGCATCTGAAGTAAACAGGAGAATGCTGTACTAACCAGGTCCTGAGTATAAGGTCAAACAGTCCGAGTGGTATAGGAAATCCTGTATGCATGTCAAACATAGGTATCCAAACAATATGCAGCATATAAATGCAGCAACCATAAACACAAGCAATAAATGCATCATGCATATGATGCCAATGATGCGTCCTGGTCACCCCTGACGCCAGTCGATCATCTCACACACATAGTGAGGCCGAGTGGGTAGGGCTGTGACAACCGTGCACTCTGTCGTCACTACTCCTGATGAGTGACCGAGTGGACGGGATGCTGTCGGAGTACACCTATCCTCCTACCCCAAATCATAAATGGGGGAGCGCAATGCTCTCAACTCCCAGTACACAAAGACGGGGAGGAATCCCTGCCGGATAACACGTTGTGTCACACTACCCATGAGCGGACCAACGGTGCCTAACAAAGTCCCTGCTGCAACACACTCAGCCTGAATCGACCACTAACCCATGAGTGGTGGTGTGTGCAGATCCATGTAACTGGCGATGTGCTCAACAATAATGGAGCGGACTATCGCACAGCATGCAATCATGCAAATGATGCATGACACTATCCACAAAATATCTTGACCTAATCCACATGTATATAAAAATGCATCATAGGTCAACGAATCCAAAACAATCCAAAGGTATACAGAAGGTATAAAACCTAGGTCCTGAACATGGTCAAGCATGGCATATCACTACCCCTATAAGCATGTATAGACAGGTAAAGTATACATGGGATGCAAAACAAATCAATCAATCAAACATGTACCAAGATTTGGGTAGTGATTAACCGGAATAGATAAGAAACATAATTAATGAAACATGTTAATTCCATTACTAAGCATATCAAAGACAAAAAGTCAAAAGTACCCGCCTCCGAAAATAGAAAGGTCCAATCTGACTCCGAGATACTCGTCTCGCGTCAAAGTCCTGTAATACCAAACATATACGAATTATTTAGCTAAATTCCTATAAATAGCTAAATAAATTCTTTAACCCTAAATTAGGGCAAAAACCCTAATTCCAAAAATACATAAACCTATTTCATATTCATCATCATAATAATCCAATTGCAACCTAATTCAATGTATTTACCAAAACTAACAATCCTCTACATCATGCTTCAAATCCCTACTCCTTACCTCAATTCTTCTTCAGTCGTTCTGTAATGGCAACAGACCCAAACAACAATGGGATGGCTGGAATTGAGGAAATCCCAAACTGCAACCCGATCAGAACCAAAAGAAAAACAGGATGGTGGCACTGTAGAACCTGGTGGTCAATAGTGCTTGTCGCAGTTGAAACTTGCTCCAGCAAAGGTCACTGCAACAAGGCATCACCCAGATCAGAGGCATTGAAATCTGCAGCCCTAGAACTATGATCAATAAACCAACCTACAGCAATTACCTGAACCTGTGCCATTCTTTCCCCCTGCCGGCAACTGGTGAACGGAAAAGGTTGCCCCAATACTGAGTCTAGGGCACGGTACTGTGGCTGGAACAGAGGTTATCAGAGGAGAACCAGTGTAGAGAAACGACTACCCTCGGTTGGCTCTCGTCGGCCGGTGAAGATAGCATCGACAGAAGAGAGGAGAAGAGAGTCTTCGGCGTGAACGGCTGTAAACCCAAAACTAGGGCACGCGGCTAGTTGGCGGCTGGGATCTTAAGGCTCTCCATTGCGAGGGCGAGGGGCGACGATAGAGAGGCTAGGGCAAAGGCGACAACGGCACTGGGTCAAATCTGGTGGCCGGTACAGAGGAGGTGGCCGGCGGCGCTGTCAAGAAGAGAAAGAACTCGGCACTGGGGAGTATCGGCGGCGGTGCTAGGCACGGCGACGACGGCTGACGCTGAGAAACCAGTTCCGGCAGTGGCGTCGGTGCTAGCTAGGGCATAGATCGGAGATGGCTCTATGGCTGAGGAAGGCCGGCGGCAGCGCTGGGTCAGTGGCGGCGAAGCAAACTCGGCGGCGGCACCGGTTAGGGCAAGGGAAGAAAGCTTCGGGCGCATGTGGTTTCGGCGAGGAAGAGAGAACGGCGGAAGGAAAAGAAAATAAAGAAAATAAAGAAAAGGAAATGTAAATATAAACATTTCCTCACATAAACGGGGTAGCCTAAACAGGCTTTTCCGGGCCCCGTTTTTATCCCCGTTAACTCGTCCGTACGAGCTCCGAAAAATTCCCGAAAAATTTCCAAAAATTCCGAAAATTTCCCTTATTAATATTCGCCTATTTCCGGTATTTTACATTCTCCCCCACTAATAAAAATTTGGTCCCCAAATTTCGTTATCTACCATCAGCAAGTACTAACAACAGGTAAAACATATAAATGCTGAACGAAAAATTACATCACATACATCAATTGAAAAGGTGGAAATAACGAGCTCGGATCGCATCCTCGAGCTCCCAAGTAGTCTTCTCGTCCGAAGGATGTTGCCATCCGACTTTAACCAGCCTGATAGTCTTGTTCCGCAACTGACGCTCTTTCCGGTCAAGAATTCGTACCGGAACCTCCTCATAAGTGACGTCAGGCTAAACTGGGACTGATACATCTGCCAGCACATGGGTCGGGTCATGTACGTATCTCCTCAGTATCGATACGTAGAATACATCGTGTACGCCTGACAGGGACGGTGGTAGTGCTAACCGGTAAGCTACCGCTCCGATCCTTTCCAAGATCTCGAAAGGGCCAATTTACTGCGGAGCCAGCTTACCTCTGAGGCCAAATCTCTTCACCCCTTTCGTGGGTGAAACTCGCAGAAATACATGGTCGCCAACAGAAAACTCTAATGGTCTGCGTCTCCGATCAGCGTAACTCTTCTGACGGTCCTGCGCCTCTGACATCCTCCGTCTGATAGTACGGACCAACTCTGTATCCTGCTGAACTCTATGAGGTCCCAACAACTGGGCCTCTCCAACCTCATCCCATAGGACGGGTGTCCGACAAGGTCTACCGTACAACGCCTCAAACGGTGCCATCTGGATAGCCGAATGAAAGCTATTGTTGTAGGCAAACTCTACTAACGACAGATGGTCCTCCCAACTGCCTCCGAAATCCATAACACACGACCTCAGCAGATCCTCTAAAGTCTGAATGGTCCGCTCTGACTGCCCATCTGTCTGTGGATGAAAAGCTGTACTGAAACAGAGCTGCGTGCCCAAGGTCTGCTGCAGACTTCGCCAGAAACGAGACGTGAACCGGGGGTCTCTATCCGAAATAATAGTCAAAGGGACACCATGTAATCTAATGATCTCCCAGCGATACAGACCTGCCAATCGATCCAGGAAATCAGTCCTCCGTATCGCTAAGAAGTGCGCGGATTTAGTTAATCGATCAACGATAACCCAATTCGCGTCATAGCCTCGTCGTGTCCTAGACAGACTCACCACAAAGTCCATGGTAATATGCTCCCATTTCCACTCAGGAATAGGAATCCGCTGAAGTAATCCTGCAGGTCTCTGGTACTCAGCCTTTACCTGCTGACAGACAAGACATCTGGTTACAAATTCCGCGATGTCCCTCTTCATACCGTTCCACCAGTAGGAACGTCTCAAGTCTCGATACATACGGGTCCCGCCTGGATGGACCGCAAATCGAGAGCGTTGAGCCTCCTGAAGTAACTCCCGTAAGACCAGATGAGACTGAGATACGCACAATCTGTTTCGGAAGTATATAATACCCGCTTCATCTCGGGAAAACTCAATCTGCTGCCCGGTAACTATCCGGCTACCAATGGACTGTAAATACTGATCTCCAACCGGGCCTCCCGAATCCTCATCATGATCGAGGATTGAGCAACCATGATAACCAAAAATACCTTGCTCTGTCTGTCCTTGCTCCTCAAGGTCAAATTTGGAGAAACTTAAAATCAAGTCTGTGACCACTACTCGGTGGCAAGCTAAAATCCCTCTGGACTTCCTGCTAAGCGCATCGGCAACCACATTAGCTCTCCCCAGATGATAGTTAATGGTACAATCAAAATCCTTCAGGAACTCCATCCATCTCCTCTGTCGGAGATTAAGTTTCTTCTAAGTAAACAAATATTTGAGACTCTTAGGGTCAGTGAGAATCTCAAATGTAACGCCATATAAATAATATCGCCAAATCTTCATGGCAAAAATAATGGCAACTTGCTTCAGATCATGTACAGGGTAGTTCTTCTCGTGTTCCTTCAACCGACGAGAAGCATAGGAGACTATCATATCGTGTTGCATCAGAACAGCGCTCAAAACCCTGAATAGATGCGTCGGTGTAGAGGACATATCCGTCCTCTCCAGAAGGTAAAAATCAAAACTGGAGCCGACACTAATCTCCGCTTCAGCTCCTGGAAGCTGGTCTTGTCATCCTCAATCCAAGTGAACTTCACGCCTTTCCTGGTTAGGCGTGTAAGTAGCATAGCAACCCATGAGAAACCCTCAACGTATCTCCGGAAATATCGAGCCAAACAAAGGAAAATGCGAGCCTCTTCTATAGACTCCGTCTACTCCCAACGGTAACAACCTCGATCTCCTGTGGAACCACGGTATACTCCTACTGATGACCGTGTGTCTCAAACATCTCACAGAAGATAACCAAAATACGCACTACTGGTCTACACATCTAGACGTTTCCATCGAAGCGTCTCTAGAACTATGCAAAGATGAAGTGCGTAACTCACCGTGGATTCGCAATAGATCACAACACCGTCAACAAAGACAATGGAAACCGATCCAACCATCCTGGGAATACCAAAATCATCAAGTCTCTGAAAGCCTCTAAGGTTTCCCAAACCCTAATGGTAAAATCATGACACATAATGTCCGTATCATAGACATTTCTAACCATAAGATCCCTGACAATAAGTCTGATATATGATCACCAACGAGATAGATCATCTAAACCTAGAGCGTCCAGGGTGAGAGCAACGCTCCATCACAGAAAAATACCACATATGTGGGAGCAACGCTCTACCACAAGAAATCCTCAATATGTAGGAATAACATTCCGCTACAAATAATCCATAACATGTATCTGAAATAGATATGGGAGCAATGCTCCGCTACAAGAAATCCGAAATATGTATATGTGGGAGCTCCGCTCCACCACAAACGATCCATAAGTGTCCAAGGCACCTAACTATCCAACTAGAGACTGCAAGAGATCACTCAACCACATATCACTGTGGGCAGCCAAAGGTATAAACAACCTAGTAAACAAATCAAATCCATAGTCAACTCTCTATCATCATCCTAGTGGGTTGGTCACCCACTAATAGGAGAATTAGTTGACAGGGTTATACAACCATTAACATGATGTAGACACTCAGCATTCTACATTCAACATAGGTAGAATCATCATGATGCTACCCACCATACACCTGGCACACATGCACACACAACATATGTATGATCGACATAATCCTCCAATTTGTACACACCAAACACACTCATAGCACAGGTATAAATCAGTGTGATACCTCCAACAATGCATACCGAAACCGTGTGCATATATCAACCTAAGTATAATCGTCAATACACCTCCAATAATACTCACAACACATACCAATTGAGTATAATCAACGTAATACTTCCAAGAAAACCTAATAGACACAAGTGCATCCACAAATCAAATATAATCAATAAAATACCTCGAATATTACACCGAACACATCTGCACATATCAGATCTCATATTTAATCAATAAGATACCTCTAATAAAGCACTTAAACACATGTGCACATTTCACAACATAGTTTTTAAATTGACAAATACCTCCAATAAACAATCAGACATGAATGTCTAACCACTCAGGTATAATCTACTCGAAACTCATAATAATCATATGTATAAATCTGTACGACCCAAAAGATAAAGTCAGAATTCAAGAACATCAAGACACCCTCATTTTTTTTTTCCTCAAAAATATCAGCCCACATAATATCAGATGAATAAGTCTCTACTCCCCATGAGAGTAAGTTAACATTTAAAACATCAAATCATTATTTATCCACATAGTCCAATATCAGAGGAAGCAAATATCAATTTTATCATCCTGTGAACTAACCACAACTAACCAGATTTATTAAAATTCATAGGTACACTCAACCGTAAACTCTCTAGCACCCGATCTATATCTGATCACCAACTATAATCATCAAATCTGTGAATATCATACATGACACTCACTATGTCACCATCAACGACAACCTAAGCAATAGATCATCAAAATAATTATCCACTAATAAATCATCAAAACAAATATCTAGTAATAGATCATCAGACAACCACATAACATTTACTCTCATAAATCATTAGAAATCAACACATCACAATATCTGATCTCACAATATCCCTCAACCTCAAATTATTCTCAATAATGATCAAACATGATAACTCCCCAAATGAACAATTTCCATTATATCAGATACCCTAATATCCAAAAGATATGAGTATAAAAACTCTACTGGCTAAATCAACAGGAATATGTAGATATCATCCATTAACCAGCTAACAATAGCAGAGGTTGGTATGTGCCCCCCATCTCCTAACCAACTAGTAGTAACAAAAGCTAAAACTACTGGTGGTAAGATATATAAAATCACCAGAGACTATAATCCTCGATCTCTATTAGAGTCGAGCAAGATCAGTGGCTAACCCATCACATGTAATATGGGCTACAGCAATCAGACAGGTACTAAAGATAAAGTGCTAATACATGTCATAACTATCATAAAATAAACATCATACCTATATGCCGTCTGGAGATGTTCCGTCGCTGTCCAGTCCCCAATTTGACCTCAAAATTCCGAACGAGAATATCGCCGGAAATCCAATAAATCCGAAACGGAAATCCGAAACATAACCAAATCGAAAATCCGAAAATGCCCAGTTTGACTCGCAAACCTGGCTAACCCAAATATCCAGAATACCAACAACAGGTATCCGATAAATCTCCAGAACACCAAAAGTAGGTATCCATAACCTGCTCTGATACCAATAAATTGGTATCAGATGAATCTCGAAAATCCATAATACAAAAATCCAACAAATATCGCCAAACTTGGCGCTCTGATACCAAATAAATAAATTGGTATCAGGTTATCCCAAACATCCAAAATACGAAAACAAAAGATCGTATAACTGTGCTCTGATACCACTAAATTGTCACGCCCCAGAGGAGTCCCTGTCCGAGAAAATTTTGGCAATATCTCCCCTGTACGGTGGACAATCTGAAACTTTTCTACATCTCACAAATACCTCAGCCACAGGCGGCTGGAATAATAACAACAAAATAAAACATCACCACGCAGTTATATATGATCAAACAAAGTAGTAATACTCTAATTCGAAAACCACCCTACTCAACTACACTCGTAAAGCTCAAAACCGACGAACTCACCTCTTCTGCCGTCCAGGCAGGCATGTAGTAGAATAAAAACCAAATCCAAATCCATCGATATAATAAAATCTATACCATGTCCATAAGTAAATAAATCCAGAACATAACAAGTTCAAACAGTCTAGAACAGAAAAGGGAACCAAACGAAAACCAATCACATCCTCGAGGTTTGCAGGGACCAGCAACTGGAACTCTCTTCTGACAGCATCAACCTGAAAATATCAACAATGGAGGCGGGGTGAGTCCAACACTCAGCAGGTACAATTGATATGCAAAGTAAAGAAACAACACCTAGCACTAATCATGCGTACAGTCTTCTGATAAGAAAGATAAAAATGCATCTGAAGTAAACAGGAGAATGCTGTTCTAACCAGGTCCTGAGTATAAGGTCAAACAGTCCGAGTGGTATAGGAAATCCTGTATGCATGTCAAACATAGGTATCCAAACAATATGCAGCATATAAATGCAGCAACCACAAACACAAGCAATAAATGCATCATGCATATGATGCCAATGATGCGTCCTGGTCACCCCTGACGCCAGTCGATCATCTCACACACATAGTGAGGCCGAGTGGGTAGGGCTGTGACAACCGTGCACTCTGTCGTCATTACTCCTGATGAGTGACCGAGTGGACGGGATGCTGTCGGAGTACACCTATCCTCCTACCCCAAATCATAAATGGGGGAGCGCAATGCTCTCATCTCCCAGTACACAAAGACGGAGAGGAATCCCTGCCGGATAACACGTTGTGTCACACTACCCATGAGCGAACCAACGGTGCCTAACAAAGTCCCTGCTGCAACACACTCAGCCTGAATCGACCACTAACCCATGAGTGGTGGTGTGTGCAGATCCATGTAACTGGCGATGTGCTCAACAATAATGGAGCGGACTATCGCACAGCATGCAATCATGCAAATGATGCATGACACTATCCACAAAATATCTTGACCTAATCCACATGTATATAAAAATGCATCATAGGTCAACGAATCCAAAACAATCCAAAGGTATACAGAAGGTATAAAACCTAGGTCCTGAACATGGTCAAGCATGGCATATCACTACCCCTATAAGCATGTATAGACAGGTAAAGTATACATGGGATGCAAAACAAATCAATCAATCAAACATGTACCAAGATTTGGGTAGTGATTAACCGGAATAGATAAGAAACATAATTAATGAAACATGTTAATTCCATTACTAAGCATATCAAAGACAAAAAGTCAAAAGTACCCGCCTCCGAAAATAGAAAGGTCCAATCTGACTCCAAGATACTCGTCTCGCGTCAAAGTCCTGTAATACCAAACATATACGAATTATTTAGCTAAATTCCTATAAATAGCTAAATAAATTCTTTAACCCTAAATTAGGGCAAAAACCCTAATTCCAAAAATACATAAACCTATTTCATATTCATCATCATAATAATCCAATTGCAACCTAATTCAATGTATTTACCAAAACTAACAATCCTCTACATCATGCTTCAAATCCCTACTCCTTACCTCAATTCTTCTTCAGTCGTTCTGTAATGGCAACAGACCCAAACAACAATGGGATGGCTGGAATTGAGGAAATCCCAAACTGCAACCCGATCAGAACCAAAAGAAAAATAGGATGGTGGCACTGTAGAACCTGGTGGTCAATAGTGCTTGTCGCAGTTGAAACTTGCTCCAGCAAAGGTCACTGCAACAAGGCATCACCCAGATCAGAGGCATTGAAATCTGCAGCCCTAGAACTGTGATCAATAAACCAACCTACTGCAATTACCTGAACCTGTGCCATTCTTTCCCCCTGCCGGCAACTGGTGAACGGAAAAGGTTGCCCCAATACTGAGTCTAGGGCACGGTACTGTGGCTGGAACAGAGGTTATCAGAGGAGAACCAGTGTAGAGAAACGACTACCCTCGGTTGGCTCTCGTCGGCCGGTGAAGATAGCATCGACAGAAGAGAGGAGAAGAGAGTCTTCGGCGTGAACGGCTGTGAACCCAAAACTAGGGCACGCGGCTAGTTGGCGGCTGGGATCTTAAGGCTCTCCACTGCGAGGGCGAGGGGCGACGATGGAGAGGCTAGGGCAAATGCGACAACGGCACTGGGTCAGATCTGGTGGCCGGTACAGAGGAGGTGGCCGGCGGCGCTGTCAAGAAGAGAAAGAACTCGGCACTGGGGAGTATCGGCGGCGGTGCTAGGGCACGGCGACGGCGGCTGACGCTGAGAAACCAGTGCCGGCAGTGGCGTCGGTGCTGGCTAGGGCATAGATCGGAGATGGCTCTATGGCTGAGGAAGGCCGGCGGCACCGGTTAGGGCAAGGGAAGAAAGCTTCGGGCGCATGTGGTTTCGGCGAGGAAGAGAGAACGGCGGAAGGAAAAGAAAATAAAGAAAATAAAGAAAAGGAAATGTAAATATAAACATTTCCTCACATAAACGGGGTAGCCTAAACAGGCTTTTCCGGGCCCCGTTTTTATCCCCGTTAACTCGTCCGTACGAGCTCCGAAAAATTCCCGAAAAATTTCCAAAAATTCCGAAAATTTCCCTTATTAATATTCGCCTATTTCCGGTATTTTACACTTGTAATCTCTATTTCTTCGGGTTTTGTTCCTCGATTCATGGAGTAGATCTTGTATTCTAGGATTAAGGGAGTATTTGTATGATGGATTGATGTAATCTCTAATGGATTTGCCATTTTCTTGTTTCAATGACATTGACTTGTTTGTATCAATTAGATCTTGAATGATTAATGGTGATTTGTGCTTAATTCTCATTCTTGATTGATTGTTTGGATTTCTTGTGGACTTTGTAAAGATAAACTCTCACTCGATCATCCGAGGCATCCACGTGATAGGTGCAAGCCCGTGTAAGGACGTTTGAGAGATAATCTTGAAGAGGAAATAGGGATATTCAAGAGAGTAGGATGGATTTTATGACTAGCTGCTTGTATCTTGATAGATTAATGAGTCGTGGGCTTCTACGTTGATATCCGAGGAAGGCATAGTAATAGGTGCACTTCTGTGTAAGGACAACATAGGTACATGTCTAATTAATCCTATTTAGATACATTTCTCAGTCCTTAGCCGGTTGTCTATTGCAAGAGGGAACCGGCAACTTTCTACATGTTTGGCAATTGAGGGATAAGAATTGGTGAACCATTTACATTCAAGAAATCTTACAAAGAAACCGAAACTCCTAGAATCTCCCTTTATCATAACCCAAAACACTAGACTCTTGTTTGTTGATCTTTAAGACTAGATTTGTTTACCTTTACTTTGCTTTTGAAATGATTGGATAGTTGTTTAGCTAATTCGCATTGAGGCATTTCTAGTGCTTATTCCAGTCCCTGTGGATACGATAATCTTTTATATTACTTGCGACATTTCCGTACACTTGCGGAGCGTAACATCGGGTGTTCTCGACTTTGGCATTCTTGTGTGACGGCAAGAGTGTGAAGTTTGTATGGATTGGTTGTGAGTTGGATCGGTTAGGGTTTATTTCACTTTGTTACTATTTTTTTTTGTAGTTAGAACAGATTTACTTTGGTTTTTGTTATGTTCTTATTGCTGCAATTTAATTTCTTTATCATGTTTAGTAGTTATAATTTGATTGATGCAATTTAGTTTACTTCTTGTTTAAAGCTTGGTTAATTGTTAAGTTGTTAAGTTTTAAATTAGGGATTAAATTCTGCTTTAGATTAGAATTCATTTTTGTCTTGTTGTTCATTCTTAGTTTAAGTGAGTGTTGATGGCTTAATTATGACGTAGAGTGACAATGCGTTCTGGTTTGATCATTGACACCTAGTTAGGTTTCACTATTGCTTTAAATTAATTTCTTATTCACTATGCTTTACTTTTGTTAGATTTAGATTCAAAGTTTAAACCCCCATTTTCATGTTAAAAAACCCCAAAAATAGAAATAAAACACAATATTAGATTACATTCTACCGTTAGTTCCTCGAGGTTCGATCCTTGGCTCGTTATTACAACATTATTGTGTAGTTAAGGGGTTCAATGGAATATACATTGTTAATTTGATATGCCTATGCGTGACACAAGTAATATTTTATGTTTATCAGTCGCCTAAATGTTGACGATACTTATAAAAGTGGTGCTCGAGGTTTGAGGATGGGTATTGGTTTTGAGTTCATCTCTGTGCAAAGCTGTTGTTTATGCAACAAGTTTACTACTCATATCCAAGCAAGCTGCTGCTCCATTCAAGAAGTACCGACCGAGCTTCATCCTACATCTAGTGTCGGTATATTATTATTTACCTTGCTTTGTACTTTATTTCAAGTAAGATAGTATGTTGTTACTATCTTGCACATTTCATTGTATGAATTGCTTCTTTTCGAAGGTTTCAGAAAGAAGAATTTTAGTGAATTGCCCAATGGTGCGATCAAGGATCACGGATCTTGGAGTAGGAGTCGACCTAGGCTCCGAACCAAGTAACTAACTTATGCCATCTGTGTTGCTTTCATTTTGATTTCCACTACTTATTCTGATTTGTTTTACAAACAAAATAAAAGTTTTAAAAGTGTTATATTCACCCCCTTATCGCATTCTTCAATCCTTCAGATAGCGTTACAATGTTCACTTGACTTCATTTAGGTGGGAGGGAGGCATTGTTTGAACTATTTTGAAGTCAAACTTTCTTAGTCTCTAATTGTTTGAACCTCTCATTATATGACTAGTGATTTTCAAGGTTTTTTGTATGGTTGCACTACATCTTGTTTAACAAGCATGCTTGCATTCATGGCTTGCACTTTAGAAACTATCAGGGGAGATTCCATTCAACTTTTGTTCAACTACTTTTGGAGGTTTAATGTCACTTGATCAATTGATGTATATGCTTCGTCCAAACTTTTATTCATAAAAGAACCTCCAGCAGATAAGTCTAATAGTGATTTATGAGAGAGGGAAATCCCCATGTAGAATATGTGCACTATTAGCTATCTTTCCAAACCATGGTGGGGACACTATCTTAGCAAACTCTTGAATCTATCTCATGCTTCAAATAATGATTTTCCATCTGCCTAAGCAAAGTTTGTGATGTAATTCCTCATGTGCATCGTTTTACTTGGAGGAAAAAAGTGATTCAAAAATTGCTGCTCCAATTGTTCCCAACTTATAATTCTTTCATGATGGAGAGAATAAAATCAAATCTTTTCTCTAACTTTAATACTAAAAGGGAATGCCATCAACTGAACTTTACCATGTTGCAATATTTAAAAAATTCTTCAAGGTGCAAGTATGGGTTTTTTGATACTTCTCCTCCAAATTTGTGACCTTATATTAGGGTAATTAATTTTGGGTCTAGTTAGAAACTTTTTTTCGATATGAGGCTTCATAATGAGAGATATAAATCTTACAGAAATAGGTACAAAAATTTCTCTTAAAGGCCTGCTTGACATGTTAGTGCTCATGGATAAACAAAAATGTAAAGATTAATAAAAGGAAATAAAAATGTAGAATTTAGAGAAAGAAAGAAAATGTAGAAATTAAGGAAAGGAAAATTTGAACTATAAACTAATAACAAGAAAAGTAAATGCAGAAATAAATACAAACAAGAAAATGAAAAATCTATTAATAGGTCTAGAGTAACTTATATACTAGTCAATTAATGTTAATCAAAATAGTTCCCGACAGTGATGCCAAAAACTTGATATGTGACCGTAAGTGCATGGCTACGTCGTCAAGTAATAAAAATATTGATCTCATAGGGACTGTTGATTAAACACTAGTTGAGTTCATAAAGTGAATTATCTACACAATCGAAAGTTTGTTAGAAGCTTGAAAGCAAGAAGTTAAGAGAGGGAGAGTTGGGAGAGAGTTAAGAGAGCAAGAGAGAAGGATTATAGAGAGAAGTTGATTTAGGGGAAGTGATTCTAGGAGTTTGGTTTCATTATGATGCTAGTTAATGCCCCTATGTATATTGTTCATCTCCTTACCTCCATGCCTACTCTTTGTAGGATTTCTAACTAAAGTTTGACACAACCCCACAAAGATTGCATCGGAGACTTTACCCAAGTTCTAACACCATTAAGTAAAGAAGCAACTCTAGAAAATCTAGTCTCCCAAAGTATACAATTCTAGAGTTACCTGATTTACTTTCTAATAGTAAATTAATGTAACTGAGTAGAAGAGGTAACCTAAAAGTCTGGTTCAATGGCTACCCTTTGTCACAGGGCTCCCTGATCATACATTTCTAGATTATACAAGTTACTTTCTAACATTACTTTGGGAAGAACCCTCTAAACTCTAAGTAGATATTCCTTTGTAGAGAATTGGTCTCCTATCAAGAGGATCGTTCTAAAAAGTTTGCTTAAAGGGTAACCCCCTATCGCAGGGCTTCACAGTCATACAATCTAGCACTTCTCATCTACAAGGTGACCAATATACCATAATCCATATGCATACACCATACACACATTTCATCAAATGTGTATAAGGAAAAACATATATAGAACATAACATAAACACTTCATTGAACAAAGAAATGACATATACATAGTTCATACATTAACATCACATCATAAATACTCCCTTCATCCTAAGAATTAGAGAATCTACTCTATTGCAAAGATTTACAAATCAAAGACACAAAATGAACAATTCTTACATTTAAAATATGAGATAAAGAAAAAGAAATGCTTATCGAGGAGACTGTTAGTGTCTTCAGGATGTTTCCTTGCTCTAGAGGAGGACAAATGGTGCAGATTAGTGAAGAAGAAAGCTTAAGGGTTGACCCTAGAGGGGAAACCCCTTCCTAAATGAAGGCGACGGAGCCCCAAACTAAGGATAAGTAAAAAGGGGAGGAGTTCCCCTTTTATAGGCATGAGGCTGTGTGCTACTATCCTTAGGCATACACGGTCGTGCCTTTTGGCACAGCTGGGCCGTGTGTCATGCTGCTCGGATGGGACACGACTATGCCTCTAGTCACAACATGGCCTTGTGGTTTGCTAGAAAGAGAAGCACGATTATGAAATTAATTTTGGCACGACTAGGTCGTGTCCCTTGTTGAGAAGAGGGACATGGTTATGCCTTTTGGCATGGATAGCTTGCTAGATTTCTCTATGTTTGCTCCAATATGTGTCTTTGCCCCTTTTTTACTCCAAATTATGTCATGTCAATTAAAATATACAAAGAATAGAACTTTGAATAAATAGAATGGAAGTATGACATAAATAATGAAATAGAGTGCAACAAACATATATTATATTCATGAAATACAAGTAGATGTACATCTAACAATACCTAGAAACATATATAACCTATGCACATCACTCAACAATGCGATAATAACACGACATTGCTACAAGCTCAAATGAGCCTAGCCTTGGGGTATCATTTAGTTGTTGCTTTCAATTATGATTGCTTTCTTTTTGTGCTAAAATACTCTAAGATAAGTAGGATTGTTACCGAACTTGATTTTTTTAAAAGAAACGGATTAATAGTGATTGCCCAACAAAAGTAGCCAAACTATCTTTGGGCCTTGGAGTAGTAGCCACAAGGTTGTGAACCAAGTAAAAACCACCGTATCTTTATCTTTTCTATTTACTTTCCACTACATGACTTTGGTTTTATGATTGAATTATAAACATATATGAAGCACGCTATTCACCTCCAGTAGTGCTTTCTCGATCCAACACTCAAGGTCTGAGGCTGAGCAATAATTCTTTCATCAATCCATCTCTCTTCTGCTGCTTCACTCATACAAGTCCTACAGCTATGATGTGCGTAAATTATATATATTTTTGGGCGTTGTTTGACACATATCTACTTATATTTAATGAGTATAATCTATGTTTCTTACACTCTATTTCATTATATTATCATACTTCTACTTCTATTTGTTCAGATATCTATTCTTTTCTTATTTTGATTAACAGAATGCATTTTAGAGTAAAATAGAGTAGAAGCGGAGTGAATTGAATGCTGGTGCAAATCAGTAGCCAGGGCAGTGCCAAGAGGCACAGTCATGTGCCTCCTTAGAGTTGCCCTCAACATCCCCCACAGGTAGGTCATGCCCTGCTCCAGCAAAGATCCACTCTATGGACGTTCCCTGAGGCACAACCTATATGAACATTGCGTCCGGTTAGGATGGGGTTGTTGGATAGTCCTGCAAAACAAAAAAATAAAAACAACCCTTCCTCGAACTCTTTAAGCTAACACTTGTAAAATAATCAAAGCAGTAAATTAAAACCATAAAGAACGAGACACAAGTATTTAATAGGTTACAACCGATGTGGTTGTTAATTCAAGGAAGATTAAGCACTAAAAACTCCTTCAGGTGGAGAAGCCTCTTACAACGTTGGAGGGCAGAAACAGAAGCTTTAACTACAACTCTAAAGAACACAACGTTGGAATTACAAGTAATGAGTTCGTTTTTAAGCTTCTGGACCAAGACTATATTTATAGCCTTGGTCGGGGCGCCTGGAAGCGTTCCGGGCGCCCTATGGGGGATAAAACTTTATCCCCCAACGTTCAAAATGCAAATGACACGTTCTGGTCAAAGCTCCTGGTCCGGGCGCTCGGAGCCATTCCAGGCGCCCCAGACTGCTCCAGGCGCCCGGAATGGTTCTGGGCGCCCCAGAGCAAAAAGTCAATAGTGGTTGACTTTTTGTCCGGGACCTCTTCTCCGGTTAAGTCCTGCCTCGGTCCGGTTCTTCTGCTCCGAATCCGCTCGCTTGGGTGATCTCTGCCATCCGGAAGAGGGCTCACCCGAACCCAAGTTCCGGTCTTCTCGAGTAGCCTTCCGCCCCGGCTTCTCGTCCCTCAGAATCGCTGCGTGTTTCCTTCTCGTCCACCAGCGTATTCATCCGCAGTCTTCGTCCCTAGGTCGCACCTCGTGCCGACCTTCTCGCTAGCTGCGTCTCTTGCTCCCCGAGCAATCTTCCGCTCTGACTTTCGTCCCTCGGAACCACCGCATGCTTCCTTCTCATCCGCCGGTGTACTCTTCCACAGCACCTCGTCCCTCGGACACACCGCGTGCCGTCCTTCTCGCTAGCTATGTCTTCCGCTCGAGTACCTGTGCTCCTAAGCTCCTGCACACTTAGACACAAGGTTAGAAACACACAGGACCTATCTTAACTTGTTGATCACACCAAAACAACCTTGGGTTCCAACAATCTCCCTCTTTTTGATGTGATCAACCCAAGTTAAGGTAGGGTCAAAATAGACATGAAAATTAAACAATTTATATTGTAATAACGTGCATAAAGATAGAAAAATTAATTTCAAAAATTTTCAATTTTCTACCTTCTACCTCCCCCTAGACTTATACTTTCTTCTCCCTATTTGATTACATAAAAAAATGGGGTACAAAAAGAATCTAAGGGTTGATCCTTTGAAAAACATTGTGAGAAATGATTTTCTTGAAAGCATTTCTAAGTCATGGAAAATTTCTAAGTTAAAAATGACTTTTGGAAAATTTCTAAGTTTTCGTCATCAAAATTAAGAATTTTCTCCGCATAAAACTTTATGCATAAAATTTTTTTAAAACATGTAAAATAATTAAAAAATTCTATGCATTTATTTTTATTTTATATATATTTTTTAATGCTTTTATCAAAAGTTTTGAATTTTCATTTTAATATATCATAACTTCTTAAATCACACTTTTTCAGATTTAAAGCAACAAATATTAAACGTGCAAAAAATTGTATCATGTTAATTTCCATTAATAGTTTGTTAAGATACTTTAATCGACAAGATATTTCTTTTAAATTTATAGAGTTTACTTCACAAAATTCTTTCGATAACATAATTTGTAATTCAAAATAATATTCGAAGAAAATTTTCAGCAATATTTCTAACTTGCAAAATTCTTTTATCAAAATATTTTGTAATTCGTAAGAATCTTTCATCGAAACATTTTGCAATTCGAAGAATTCTTTTGATAATATTTCTAATTTGCAAGACAAGTTTGACAATTGATTTTCTAATCCGAAAAACTCTTTCGATGATTCAATTTCTGATTCAAAAAAATCTTCAGGCAATTTTTCGATTGTTTTAATTAATTGTTTCGAAGGTAGAGGCCATACCTTACTTACCTCGTCGGTCGTTGGTTCTCCCCCTGTTGAATTGCTTTCTTCCGAAGATTCTCCCCCTTCATCGATGCTCAGTGAAGAAGGGTTTTCTGTGTCCTTGAGATGTGCTTCGGTTGTTGCGCCAGTTTCTTCATTCTCGATCTGTTCAGATGACGGATCGGTGTTGGATTCAGCCTCAACTTGTTTTTCGTAGAGTTTCAAGAACTTTTCAAAAAGTTCTTTCGCGCTTTTGTATTCTCCGACTCTGTTGAAATCTTCATTTGGTATTGCACTTAGAATGTGAAACTCTGCCCGAGCGTTTGCCATAGACTCGTCACGTTGCTTCTTGGTCCAGAGGTGTATGTCGATTTTTTCTCCATTCGTGTTCTTCGGCGCTTCATAACCAAATTTTATTATTGAAAAAAATACCAACATCTGAGTTTAGATATACCTCCATTCTTTGCCTCCAAGAGGCAAGCTCCCTCTAGAATGCTGGTGGGTAGCTGCTAGCTCCGACCATCATTTTATTATTTCAGACGACGGTTAGTCCTTCTGAGGTGTACTTGGCTCTGATACCACTTATAGGAACGTTGTGGCCGGCTAGGAGGGGGTTGTTGGATAGTCCTGCAAAAAAAAAAAACAAAAACAACCCTTCCTCGAACTCTTTATGCTAACACTTGTCAAATAATCAAAGCAGTAAATTAAAAACATAAAGAACGAGTCACAAGTATTTACTTGGTTACAACTGATGTGGTTGTTAATCCAAGGAAGATTAAGCACTAAAAACTCCTTCAGGTGGAGAAGCCTCTGACAATGTTGGAGTGCAGAAACAGAAGCTTTAACTACAACTCTAAAACACTCAAGCATTAGAATTACAAGTAATGAGTTCGTTTCTAAGCTTCTGGACCAAGACTATATTTATAACCTTGGTCGGGGCGCCTGGAAGGGTTCCGGGCACCCAAGGGGGGATAAAACTTTATCCCCCAACGTTCAGAACGTGAATGACACGTTCTGGTCAAATCTCCTGGTCCGGGCGCCCGGAGCCATTCCAGGCACCCCGCAGCAAAAAGTCAAGCAGTGGTTGACTTTTTGTCAGGGACCTCTTCTCCGGTTAAGTCCCGCCTCGGTCCAGTTCTTCAGCTCCGGATCCGCTCGCTTGGGTGATCTCTGCCATCCGGAAGAGGACTCATCTGAACCCAAGTTCCGGTCTTCTCGAGCAGCCTTCCGCCCCAGCTTCTCATCTCTCGGAATTGCTGCGTGTTTCCTTCTCGTCCACCAGTGTACTCATCCGCAGTCTTCATCCCTCAGTTGCACCCCGTGCCGACCTTCTCACTAGCTGCGTCTCTTGTTCCCCGAGCAATCTTCTGCTCCGGCTTTCGTCCCTCGGAACCACCGCATGCTTCCTTCTCGTCCGCCGGTGTACTCGTCCGCAGCACCTCATCCCTCGGACGCACCGCAGGCCGTCCTTCTCGCTAGCTGTGTCTTTCGCTTGAGTACCTGTGCTCGTAAGCTCCTACACACTTAGACACAAGGTTAAAAACACACAGGACCTACCTTAACTTGTTGATCACACCAAAACAACCTTGGGGTTCCAACACAGCCATGCCATTATCTACAACAAAACACACGGTCGTGTCGTACCCAAATGCATAACTATGTCTCTTAAGCTTAAAGAAAGACATGATCCAACTATGCCATGAGGCACGGTCGTGCCTCATCTCCTAGAGAAGCACATGGCATGGCTGTGCGACCCTGGGCCATGGTACACATGCCATGGTCATGCCTTGAGGTAAGGTTGTGTGGCAGAGAACATGAGGAGGTAGTGCCCCTCCTCTATATAAGGGGATCTTCTCCCCTTAGGTCACATCCTTGGTTTAGGGCTCTACCCCCTTCTTTTAGGAAGGGTTTTCCACTTTAGGCGATGTTGGTTGATATTAGAAATATCGTACTCGTTCCCCTGTACAAAATTTTTTTACAAGTCCTGAATCATTTCTAACAACCTATTATGTTCTTTAGAAATTAAATTAGAAATCGCAAACAGAACTTAACATTATTGATTCCAAATTTAACTTATCTGTTCTTAGAGGTTTAGACTTGGATCACAAATGATACTTAACATTATTGATCCAAATCCACCCATGTTACAAATTCAATTAAATATCAATTTCAGATATTGGCTTCCAGGTTAAACATGGCGAGGCACTAGGCCTTCTTGGGTATGAGTGCATCCACCACTTCCTAGACAAAGGCTTTTAACAAAATTTAATATTTAATTTCCTTATAGTAACCCTAGGTTTAACCAAAAGGAACAATCGAATCACAAGATCGAAAAAAAACAAAAGAACACAAACTCGAATCATAATTTCGAAACCTAGAACCATGTGCCTCTTGAGTTTGGTATTTCAAAATCTATACAAAGAAAACTACTATGATGCGGAATAGAATACTAGTTATACCTTTCTTTGTAAGCAACACCCTCTTGATCTTCTATCTCGGACGTCGTGTGGGTGATGATCTACCGAGACGAGAACCACCCAAGCTTCCTTCTTCTCCAAGCAAGTTTCGACCACCACAAGAACTCCAAGAGAAAATGAGGTTCGACCACCACCACCAAGCTCCAAGGGATGCTTGAAACAAAGCCTCCTATCTCTCCTTCTTCCTCTAACAAAATCCGGCGACCAACCAAAACCCTTGAGATGAAAATGCCGCCGGCCAAGGAAGAAGAATAGGAGATAGAGAGGAAGAGAGGGGCCGGCCACCAACCAAGGAAGAGAGGAACCAAAGAAGATATCTTGTTATGAGGTGAGACACCTCTACCCTCTCTTTTATATTCCTTGGTCTTGACAAATAAGGAAAGTTTTATTAAAACTTCCTTATTCTCTTTGCCAATGAAAGGAAAGCTTAATAAAATTTCCCTTTCAAACTATATATGGCCGGCCACCTTAATCCCTCCAAATAAGGAAAGTTTTAAACACAAAATTAAAACTTCCTAATTTGTTTCCGGAAATGTTTAAATAAAAATTTATCTTTTGAAAATTCCCTTCATGGTTGGTCATAAAAGGAAACTTTTATAAATTAAAATATCTATATTAAACATGTGGATGATTTACAAAAAGAAAAGTTTTTCTCTAAAATTAAAATCTTCATTTCAATCTATAAATAAGGAAAGATATAAAATCTTTTCTTAATCTTTTATAGAAACTATAAAAGGAAAGATTTAATTTAAAACTCTCTTTTAAATCATGAGGATGGTTAAAAAAGGGAAAGTTTTATCAAAAATTAAAATCTTCCTTTTAACTACAAATAAGGAAAGATATCAAACTTTTCACTTAAACTTTTGTAGAAAACTATAAAAGGAAAAATTTAAATTTTAAAATCTCTTTTAAAACAATGGCTTCCACATAAGAAAGATTTAAAAAATTAAAAACCTTTTAATTTATTGTGGCCAGCCACACCAAGCTTGGGTTCACGCTAGGGCCGACCACCTAATGAAACCAACTCACCTTGGTTTGGCCGACCCTAGCATGGGCTCCAAGCTAGGCTTGGCCGGCCACCTTAAGGTGGGTAAGAAGGTGGGTATGGGTGGATATAATATTTTATAAATAAGAGACTACGATGGGGGACCGAGAGGAGGAATTAGGTTTGGTTTCCCGATAAAATTAAGCTTCCTGTGTTTGCCCCGAACACCCAACTTAATTTCATCAATAATAATTCATACCACTAAAGAATTATTATTGAACAACCGCATCAATCCCAAATTACATTTTGGGATCCTTCTTATCATGAGTGTGTTAGTCTCCCTGTGTTTAAGATATAAAATGTCCACTAACTAAATGAGTTACTGACAACTCACTTAATTAATATCTAGCTCTACCACTCAACCTTATCGTCATGTCGGACTAAGTCCACCTACAGGGTTTACATGACAATCCTTATGAGCTCCTCTTGGGGGCATCATTAACCTAGATTACTAGGACACAATTTCCTTCTATAATCAACAACACACACTATAAATAATATCATTTCCCAACTTATCAGGCCTATTGATTTATCGAACTAAATCGCACCCTTTGATAAGTCAAAGAAATAAATATTAGATATATGTGCTTGTTATTATATCAGGATTAAGAGCACACACTTCCGTAATAATAAAGGTCTTGTTCTTTTATGCAGTTAGTATAAAAAGAACTTACCTTAAATGGTCCAGCTCAATACACTCAAGTGTACTAGTGTAATTTTATAGTTAAGATAAACTAATACCAAATTACACTATGACTATTCCAATGGTTTGTTCCTTTCCATCTTAGTCATGAGCTACTGTTTATAATTTATAAGGAATTGATAACATGATCTTCTGTGTGTGACACCACACATCATGTTATCTACAATATAAATTAATTGAACAACTACACTTAGCATATAAATGTAGACATTTAACCAATGTGATTCTTTATTTCAAATATAAATGTTTACAAAAAGCTAGGCTTTTAGTATATACTCTGACAATATCCCACTTATACTAAAATACTATGTTGTCTTAAAAGCTGCATATATCTGACTCCCATCCTTCAACATGCCGATCAAAAGCTTTCGCAGGAAGGCCTTAGTGAAAGGATATGCTTGGTTATCTGTTGATGTAATCTTGGCGACAACAACTTCTCCTCGCTTTACGATGTCTCGTATCAGGTGGTACTTGCGCTCTATGTGTTTACTCGCCTTATGGGCTCGTGATTCCTTCGAGTTTGTTACTGCACCACTATTATCACAATAAATTGTGATGATTTTGGGCAAACCAGGAATCATATCTAAGTGTATTAGGAAGTTCCTAAGCCACACTGCTTCTTTTGCTGCCTCAGAGACTGCCACATACTAAGCTTCCATGGTTGAGTCAGAAATATAGCACCCACGAAATTATAAGATAAGTGTATGGGTGTTATTTTCCTTAGAGCATAAAAATAAAAAGAATAAGAGAAAAGGAAAAATAGAAACCAAATAGAATAAGAAGAGGTGAGGTCAAGGATTGAACCTTGAACCTCCCACAAGTAATAGAGTTAAATTAGTGGATGGAACCACTAGAGTAATGAATGATAAGTGAATAAAAGAGAATGGAAATGGTAGTTAAAGGAGAGAAGATGGTTAAGTAAAAGAACAAGAGAAAACCAAGTTGCTTACCTTCTCTTCCTCTTGGTTAAGAGAAGAAGCAAGCAAAAGATAAATTGCCTACTTCCTTCCCTCTCTCTATTTTCGTGGGATTAAAGGAATGAGGGAAAAGAGGAGTTGAGGGAATGAATGAAGACATGCTTCATTTACAAAGGAATAAATAGGATTGGGAGAAGAAAAGCAAGAGATTTAATTCTTCTTCTTCCTCCTTCCTTCTCCTTCTTCATTCTCCACCGAAACCAAGAGCCCCTCCCTCTCCTTATTCCAAAAGCTAGGCTAAGTTTCCTCTCCAAGAAAACTAAATTACAAGGAAGAAGCCTTCAAGATCTACCCCTTCCAAGCAAGAGAAACAAAAGGAGGTGCAAGAAGAAGAAGCTCTCTCCTTCCTTTGCACCTAAGGTACCTTTTTCCTTAAGAAAAACCACAAGCGAAAGGATGTAAGTATCCCCTCACCTGTGGTACAAGTAGTTCATAGGTGCTTTCCTTTATGAAAATAGATTTCTAAAAACTTAAGGTGTGATCCATGGTAAATTCGGCCAACAAGAATAAGACCCTTAGAAAAAATTAAGTCCTAAATATGCTCACCATGATTTTTATGATATGTACTTTTTTATAAGAGATTTGTTTAGTATTCTCATACTTGTATGTTGCTTAGAATTAAGATTTCTCTCCTTAAAACTCTCGGCCAAGACAAAATTAAGGACCTAGGAGAACTTAAAACCTAAACCAAGCATGCCATGATTTTCCTTATGACAAGATATGAAGTTAACATGATATTTCTCATGCTTGTATGTTGATTGGAACTGTATTTCATGCTCATGAAGTTTCGGCCATAACAAGTTTAAGGGCCTAGGAAACTTAGAACCTAACCTAATTATGCTCATGATGTTCCTTGTAATAATTGCTATGAAATTGATTTAGGGTTCCCATGCTTTTATGACACTTGAAACCTAGTTCCAAGTTTTACAAGTTTCGGCCATAACAAGTTAAAGGGCCTAGGAAACTTAGAACCTAACCTAACTATGCTCATGATGTTCCTTGTAATAATTGCTATGAAATTGGTTTAGGGTTCCCATGCTTTTATGACACTTGAAACCTAGTTCCAAGCTTTACAAGTTTCGGCCATAACAAGTTTAAGGGCCTAGGAAGCTTAGAACCTAACCTAATTATACTCATGATGTTCCTTGTAATAATTGCTATGAAATTGGTTTAGGGTTCCCATGGTTTTATGCCAGTTGAAAACCTAGTTGCATACTTAACAAGTTTCGGCCACATTAGGTTTAAAGACTTAGGAAGCTTAGAACCTAAACTAAACTTGCTCAAGATGTTCCTTGTGATAAATGTTATGATATTGGTTTAGGGTTCACATGCTTTCATGCTACTTGTAACCTAGAATTGTGCTTACTAGGGTTTCGGCCATGACAAGTTTACAAGCTTAGGAAACCTAGAACCTAAACTAACCATGCTTATGATGTTCCTTATGGTATATGATATGATATTAGTTTAGGGTTCACATGCTTGTATGTTGATTGTAACCAAATGTGATGCTTGATAAGTTTCGGCCATGACATGTTTAAAGACTTAGGAAGCTTGGAACCCAAACTAAACATACTCAAGATGTTCCTTATGATATATGTTATGATATTTATTTAGGGTCCCCATGCTTTCATGCTACTTGTAACCTAGAAACATGCTTGCTAGGTTTCGGCCATGACAAGAATAAAGGCTTAACTTAGAACCCATGTTAAACATGCTCATGATGCTCCTTATGATATATGATATGATGATGATTTAGGGTTCATATGCTTTTATGGTGCTTGTTAACCTAGTCAACAACTACATGTTTCGGCCACTTCATGATATTTGGGTTAGAGACCCAATTATGAAATTCTATGTGTCTCACATGCAATGCTTCATGATATGATAAGAATATGCTATGCTTCTATGCTCATTTATGTATGCTTATGACCTATGCATGATGATGACCCTTATGATGTGTTATGTGCCCAAATTCATGATGTGTTGTGTGCCAATTATGCATGCATTTATAATGTGCTATGTGCCCAAATTCATGATGTACTATGTGCCCAATTATGCATGCGATCATGATGTGCTGTGTGCCCAAATTCATGATGTGTTGTGTGCCCAATTATGCATGCTTTATGTTATGCCTAAGAGTTGCTTCCCTATTAGTTGGGACTAAGAGCACTCTTCATGATATGAAAAGAAATATAATATGCATGATATGATAAGAATTATGATATGTATGACATGCTACTTTACTTTTATGGCTTGTACCAAGGGTGGGCTCCATAAGCGCCCCGGGGTCGATGAACTAAGAAACGGGCCTCGTTAGGGATGGGCTCCTAAGCGCCCCTAGGTCGATGGACTAAGAAACGGGCCTAGTATGTATGCCTTGTAGGGTTCAAGACTTGCTACCTTGGACCTACATAGGACGCGCACATTTATGTATGTGGTACAAGCCGGGGCCCTAATCACGTTGAGATTATGTTTAAGTATGTATATAATAAGTTTTCAAAAGACATGTCGCATATATTTTTCATGATACATGTTTTCGAAAGTCATCTCGCATGATACTTATGACTATGTTATGTTATGCTAGGATACACTTTATGATTATGCCATGATATGCCATGATACTTATGATTATGTTATGTTATGCTGGGATGCTCTTTATGATCATGTCATAATATGCCTTGATTATGTTATGTTATGCTAGGATGCATTTATGGTTATTATCATGATATGCCATGATACCTTACGATTACGTTACGATATGATGCTTCTATACCTGACATGATGAGTTGTCTTTATGCTTTATGTCTATGAATATGCTATGCTTTATGTCTTTATGTTATGCTTTATGGTTTTTGTGAGTAGGAAGGATCTTACTGAGCCTTGTGTGCTCATAGCTTACTTTCCTTGTACCACAGATAAAGGCAAGGAATGGATGTACTAAGGGAGCAGCAGGAGGGGCAAGAAGGATGTGTGTAGTAGTGGCTTGGCTAAAAGAGAAAGACCTGCTTTTATTTAATAAGAATTATGCTTATGTCGTTATTTCATGACTCCATAACATTTCATCATGCTTATTAGTATTATGGTTTAAATTCATGATAAACATGCCATGTGACCTTATGTGATAGGTAGTTAATAATGATGATTTGAAAAGTAGAAGAAGAATTTTAAAAAGAAAAAAAGAAAAAAAAAATATACTATAAACAAGACTTCTGCTGTATTTAAGTAGAGAAGATTATTAACAAGCAAATAAGTAAGATAAGATAAGAAGAAAAAGAAAGGTAACCCCCCGTCAGCTTGAGCAGGAAGGGGCGGGGCGTTACAAGAAACACATTTCTGCTTAACACTCCTCCATGCAATGGCTCCACCTCCTAAAGTAAACACATAGCCTGATGTAGACTTACTATTGTTCATATCTGATTGGAAGTCGAAATCCGTGTAACCCACAGGATGCAAATCATCTGCTTGGTAAACCAAGATATAATCTCTAGTCCTTCTCAGGTACTTCAATATATGCTTTTTAACAGTCCAATATCCTTGTCCAGGGTTACTTTGATATCTGCTAACCATGCCCACGGTAAAACAGATATCCTGTCTCATGCACAACATAGCATACATTAGGCTTCCGACAGCCGAAGCATAAGGAACTGCCTTCATGTCCTCTATCTCCTTTAATGTCTTCGAAGACATCTCTTTAGATAAAGCTACTCCATGACTAAAAGGAAGAAAACCTTTCTTGGAGTCTTGCATGCTAAAATGAGTAAGGATTGTATCGATAAATGAAGCTTGGGAGAAGCCCATCATCCTTTTTTTGTGATCCCTTATTACTTTGATCCCAAGAATATGTGTGCATTCTCCTAAGTTCTTCATATCGAATTGCTTTGACAACCATATCCTTACTTCCGACAATATTTTGATATTGATTCCAACTAACAAAATGTCATTTATGTATAGTACAAGAAATACCACCACGTTTCCATCACACTTCTTGTATACACAAGACTCATCCGGATACTGAATAAATCCATATGATTGGATTACTTCATTAAACCGGATGTTCCAAGATCTTGAAGCTTGCTTCAGTCCATAAATCGACCGATTGAGCTTACACACTAGATGCTCTTTGCCTTTTTCAATAAATCCCTCTGGTTGCTTCATATGGATGTTTTCTTCAAGACTTCTGTTAAGGAAAGCTGTCTTGACATCCATTTGCCAAACCTTATAATCCATATGAGCGGCAATGTATAAGAGTATTCGGATAGACTTAAGCATGGCCACTGGCAAAAAAGTTTCCTCATAATCGATTTCCGCTTTCTATGTGTACCCTTTAGCAATAAGCCTTGCTTTTATAGTTTCCACCTTCTCATTTGTCCCTCTTTTCTTTTTTTAGATCCACTTACATCCAACGACTTTTACACCATTTGGTAGTTTTACAAGCTCCCAGACCTTATTAGAATACATAGATTTCATGCATATCTTGGATCAAGTCCGACGACTCTCCCAAAAACATGAATCATTCAGGTTGCCTGAAACCCTCCCACTACGACGAGGCACTGTCTGTTGTTGTGTATCATTTGTGATACGTGTTGTAGTTTCTTATGATATTTCATCTTGTACTGTTGATACTAAAGTAGGCATGCCCTCTCTTATTTCTTCTAGAACAATTTCACTCATGGGTTTATGGTTTATTACATAATCTTCATCTAAAAATCAAGCATTGGTGCTAATAATGATCTTCTAATTTTTAAGATTAAAAAATAAACCACATTTTGTTCCCTTATGATATCCTACAAACAGACAAACTTCTGTACGTGATTCCAACTTATCAGTATCTTCCTTCAGCACATCTGCTGGACTGCCCCATATCCGAATTTGACTCAGACTAGGCTTACGCCCATTCCACAATTTCATGGGAGTAAAGGGTACTGACTTAGAAGGTACCATATTCAGAATGTACATCATTGTTTCCAGAGCATACCCCCAAAATGAATTTGGTAATTCTGAATAACTCATCATCGATCTCACCATTTTCATAAGAGTCCTATTCCTTCATTCTGCCACACCATTCTATTGGGGTGTACCAGGTGCAAATAATTGGGATTGAATCCCAACTTCTGATAAGTAATTCCTAAACTCTCCAAAGAGGTATTCGCCACCATGATCAGACCGTAGTGTCTTGATACTTTTACCATGGTGTTTCTCCACATCAGCCTTGTATTCTTTGAATTTATCAAAGCATTCAGACTTACGGTGCATCAAGTAAATGTACTCATATCTCAAATAGTCGTCTATGAAGGAGACAAAATATTCGAAACCACCTCTTTCCTGGATAGACATAGGACCACACAAATCAGAATGGACCAATTCTAATACATCTTTGGCTCTATACCCCTTTGCCTTAAAAGGTCTCTTAGTCATTTTACTTTCCAAGCAAGATTCGCAAGTTGGAAAGTTTTCCAACACTAATGAACCCAAGAGTCCATCGGTTATAAGCCTTTGAATCCTACTCAAGTTAATATGATGAAGCCTTAGATGCCAAAGATATGTTTGGTTCATTTCCGAAGGTTCCTTTCTCTTATTAGAATTAGAAGATGTGTTATTAATTTTCATTTGTTGCTTTGTGGGAGAAATTGAATTTAAAGTATACAAATTACCTACTAATGTACCAGAACAGATAATAACCCTATTCTTCTTGATAACTACCTTTTCATCAAAAGAAACAAAATATCCATCCATAAATAATTTAGAAATTGAAATTAAATTCTTTCTAAAAGTTGTTACATAAAGATAATTTCTCAAAATCAAATTTCTATTCCTATCAAATGATAAGTAGACGTCTCCCACTGCAACAGCCGTAACTTTCGTAGCATTGCCCATGTAGGTGGTTATCTCTCCCTCATATAGTCATCAGGTTTCCTAAAACCCCTGCAATGTATTGCAGACATGATCAGTGGCTCCTGTATCTACACACCAGGTGCTGGTAGATAACACCGCTAAACATGTTTCAACTACTAGAGAATAAGATATACCTTTATTGTTCTCTCTCTTACGAGGATAGTCCGCCTTCCGATGTCTAGTTTGCTTGCAGATGAAGCACTTGCCCTTTGGCTTCTTCACTCTAGCTTTAGGTCTAGTACCTAGAGATCTTTTCACCTTCTTTGCTGAGCCAGCCTATTTCTTCTTTTTCTTGCCTTTCGACTTAGAAGTAGAAATATTTTCAGTAAAGTGTATCTGAGAACTATGACTAAATATTCCTTCTGCTGTCTGAAGTTCTATCAGAAGTTCCGCCAATGTATAAGCCCTTTTTGTTCATGTTATAGTTCAGGCGAAATTGCTCAAAACTTTTGGGTAGCGTTTGGAGAATAATATCGATCTGGGTTTCCCCATCGATTTTAGCTCCAAGGATCTGTATTTCATTTAAATAAGCCATCATCTTTAGGATATGATTCCTTACGGGTGTCCCCTCTGACATGGTGGCTGTCATTAATTTTCTCATTGCCTCTTGCCTAGCATCCCGATTCTGGTGTCCGAAGAGTTCTTTGAGATTGTTCATCATATCATAAGCAGTTGGTAAGTCCTGATGCTGATGTTATAGCACATTTGACATTGAAGTCAAAATGTAACACCGCGCCATCTCATCTGCGTTTATCCATTTCTTATGATACTCAATATCCTCTTCACTATAATCACTATTAGGTGCATCAGGGTAGGTCTCTAACAGTACAAACTTATAGCCTTCAGCAGTTAGGACAATGTCGAGGTTTCTTTTCCAATATATGTAGTTGGGACCAGTAAGTTTGTTCTCTTTTAGAATAATAGCCAGTGGGTTGAAAGCCATCCTAAGAATCATAAAATAAACTTTTGGTCAAGACTCTAAATTTAGAATAATATTGATTCCTCAAACAATACTATTTAAATTTACCAACACCTCAAAACACTGTGAATTTTGCATGCCAAGTTAGTGTGAACGTATACAAATTCAACATTTGTAAGAGGAGGGTCTTACCCATTAATTTTATTATCTTGTCATCCTAACTTTATGACAAATAAAATTAATAGTTGGTATTCCTTTGGTCACACAAATAATAGAATTGTGCCCTTGAGTTGGAGAAGATCACACACATCCTAAATAATTTCCTATAATCATCCATAAAGGAAGTTTGATCTAGTGATCCGCAAACAAACTCATCCATTGTGGAGGGAGGCACTCAGAGCTAACATGCAAGTTTGTTGCATCACTTACAAACCAGTAATGGAGACCATGTAATTTATTTATAATCTCTCTCCCACTTAGTTATTTAAGGTGAGAAATTTTAACTATGCAAGCACACATCACAACAAATAAAGCAACAAATATGGAAAATTGATTTTCCAACTATTATGGTCTTTTCCATCACTGTCCTCCGTGTGCTGCCAACCCTAGCTGCTGCCATCTTTAGCCACCGTAATCGGGTCTAGTCATCGCATCTGTCTTACTACTTTTTCCGCTGCGTCTCTGGTCCTCAAAAAGTACCACGCCTTGCAAGGATACGATCCGCGACAAAAATAGAATTTTACATATATCGATCCTATATTCAACAAAGGAATGTACATGTAATCTAGATCGAAACAAAAATGTAAAATCCTAAAACTAATACATCTCCTGCTATATTTAATACATACAATCATGCACACACAAAAATACCCTTAACATATCCAAGGGTCCAATCACACACAATATCTATAAGCCATAATAGTTGGAACCTATAACCATAGAGTTAGCACATCCTATTATTATCCTGCCTAAATTATGTATAACATGTGCATAATTAAACTGAAAACCAAACACACAAAGGCAAACCCTAGCTCTGATATCAATTGTTGGTTGATACTCAGAATATCATACCAGTTCCCCTGTAGAAAAATTTTGTACAAGTCCTAAACCATTCCTAACAACCTATTGTGTTCTTTAGAAATTAAATTAGGAATTGCAAACGGAACTTAACATTATTGATTCCAAATTTAACTTATCTATTCTTAGAGGTTTAGACTTGGATCGTAAACGATACTTAACATTATTGATCCAAATCCACCCATGTTACAAATTCAATTAAATATTAATTTCAGAGATTGACTTCCTGGTTAAACATGGCGAGGCACTAGGCCTTCTTGGGTATGGGAGCATCCACCACTTCCTAGACAAAGCCTTTCAATGAAATTTAATATTTAATTTCCTTATAGTAACCCTAGGTTTAACCAAAAGAAACAATCGAATCACAAGATCGGGAAAAAACAAAAGAAAACAAACTCAAATAACAAATTCGAAAGCTAGAATCATATACCTCTTGTGTTTGGTATTTTAAAATCTATACAAAGAAAACTAGTATGATGCGGAATAGAATTATTAGTTAGACCTTTCTTTGTAAGCAACAACCTCTTGATCTTCTATCATATTCCTCTTCTTATCTCGGGCGTCGTGTGGGCGATGATCTACCGAGACGAGAACCACCCAAGCTTCCTTCTTCTCCAAGCAAGTTTCGACCACCACAAGAACTCCAAGAGAAGATGAGGTTCGGCCACCACCACCAAGCTCCAAGGGATGCTAGAAACAAAGCCTCCTATCTCTCTTTCTTCCTCTAACAAAATCCGGCCACCAACCAAAACCCTTGAGATGAAGATGCCGCCGGCCAAGGAAGAAGATTAGGAGACGGAGAGGAAGAGAGGGGTCGGCCACCAACTAAGGAAGAGAGGAAACAAAGAAGATATCTTGTTATGAGGTGAGGCACCTCTGTCCTCTCTTTTATATTCCTTGGTCATGGCAAATAAGGAAAGTTTTATTAAAACTTTCTTATTCTTTTTGCCAATGAAAGGAAAGTTTAATAAAATTTTCCTTTCAAACTATATATGGACGACCACCTTAATCCCTCCAAACAAGGAATGTTTTAAACACAAAATTAAAACTTCCTAATTTGTTTCCAGAAATTTTTAAATAAAAATTTCTCTTGTGAAAATTCTCTTCATGGTTAGTCATAAATGGAAACTTTTATAAATTAAAATCTATCTATTAAACATGTGGATGATTTACAAAAAGAAAAGTTTTCTCTAAAATTAAAATCTTTCTTTCAATCTACAAATAAGGAAAGTTTTAATCTTTTATATTCCTTGGTCATGGAAAAAAAGGAAAGTTTTATTAAAACTTCCTTATTCTCTTTGCCAATGAAAGGAAAGTTTAATAAAATTTTCCTTTCAAACTATATATGGACGGCCACCTTAATCCCTCCAAACAAGGAAAGTTTTAAACACAAAATTAAAACTTCCTAATTTGTTTCCAGAAATTTTTAAATAAAAATTTCTCTTGTGAAAATTCTCTTCATGGTTGGTCATAAATGGAAACTTTTATAAATTAAAATCTATCTATTAAACATGTGGATGTTTTACAAAAAGAAAAATTTTCTCTAAAATTAAAATCTTTCTTTCAATCTACAAATAAGGAAAGATATCAAATCTTTTCTTAATCTTTTGTAGAAACTATAAAAGGAAAGTTTTGATTTTAAAAGTCTCTTTTAAATCATGAGGATGGTTACAAAAAAGGAAAGTTTTATCAAAAATTAAAATATTCCTTTTAACTATAAATAAGGAAAGATATCAAACCTTTCACTTAAATTTTTGTAGAAAACTATAAAAGGAAAAATTTAAAATTTAAACTCTCTTTTAAAACCATGGCTTCCACATAAGAAAGATTTAAAAAATAAAAACCTTTTAATTTATTGTGGTCGGCCACACCAAGCTTGGGTTCAAGCTAGGGTCGGCCACCTAATGAAACCAACTCACCTTGGTTTGAACGACCCTAGCTTGGGCTCCAAGTTAGGCTTGGTCGGCCACCTTATGGTGGGTATAATACTTTATAAATAAGAGACTACGATAGGAACCGAGAGGAGCAATTTGGTTTTGGTCTCCCGATGAAATTAAGCTTCCCGTGTTCGCCCCGAACACCCAACTTAATTTCATCAATAATAATTCATACCACTAAAGAATTATTATTGAACTACCGCACCAATCTCAAATTACCTTTTGGGCTCCTTCTTATAATGAGTGTGTTAGTCTCCCTGTGTTTAAGATATGAAATGTCCACTAACTAAATGAGTTACTGACAACTCACTTAATTAATATTTAGCTCCAAGAGTAGTACCACTCAACCTTATCGTCATGTCGGACTAAGTCCACCTACAGGGTTTACATGACAATCCTTATGAGCTCCTCTTGGGGACATCATCA
Organism: Zingiber officinale; assembly: GCF_018446385.1. Lineage (NCBI taxonomy): Eukaryota > Viridiplantae > Streptophyta > Magnoliopsida > Zingiberales > Zingiberaceae > Zingiber > Zingiber officinale. The sequence continues at coordinate 52,311,235 of NC_055998.1, read as the reverse complement.
ACCTAGATTACTAGGACACAGTTTCCTTTTATAATCAACAACACACACTATAAATAATATCATTTCCCAACTTATCAGGCCTATTGATTTATCGAACTAAATCGCACCCTTTGATAAGTCAAAGAAATAAATATTAGATATATGTGCTTGTTATTATATCAGGATTAAGAGCACACACTTCCATAATAACAAATGTCTTGTTCTTTTATGCAGTCAGTATAAAAAGAACTTACCTTAAATGGTCCAGCTCAATACATTTAAGTGTACTAGTATAATTTTATAGTTAAGATAAACTAATACCAAATTACACTACGACTATTCCAATAGTTTGTTCCTTTCCATCTTAGTCATGAGCTACTGTTTATAATTTATAAGGAATTGATAACATGATCTTCTGTGTGTGACACCACATGCCATGTTATCTACAATATAAATTAATTGAACAACTACACTTAGCATATAAATGTAGACATTTGACTAATGTGATTCTTTATTTCAAATATAAATATTTACAAAAAGCTAGACTTTTAGTATACACTCTAACAGGCGAAACCCTAGAGCATCTTTCTTCAAGCCGTCAATGATCTATCCTCCTCCAGAGCAAGGAGATACTTCGAAGATAGCGACAACACAATGCTAAGCACCTCTTCTCCTCTATTCTCAAATTTTGGTTGCAAGAATGCTTTATTTTGTATCTTTGATTTGTTCTTTCTTCTCCATTGAGTAGATTCTCTAATTCTTAGGATGTATGGCATAATTATGATGTATTGTTGATTCATGAACTATGTCTTTACTTATTTCCATGTTCAATGAAATGTTTATGACTTGTTCTATGTATGTTGTGCCTTGTATGTATTTGACAAAAAGTGTGTATAGTGAATTCATGCAGAAGTGAGAAATTTGTCTCTGTGTTAAGGTTGACTGTAATGGATAATTGGGGGATTCTTAGTGACAGAGGATACCCATTTAATTGGACATACTATACCCTTACTAACAAAGGATATCGATATTACTCCACTTTCTGAAGGCCTTGATATAGGGACCAATCCTTTTCTAGAGAGGGTAATTAAAGTTTTAGGAGTTTTCCCTAAATTAATGTTAGGAAGTGGCTTATGTAATCTAGAAATTATATGACCTGGTGGCCCTGTAATAGAGGGTATCCTTTTAACTAAACTTTCAAAGTTACCTCTTCGACTTAATTGCATTAATCTACCATTAGGAAATACATTAGATAACTATAATAATTGTCTGATGGGGGTCGTAGGTATCCCTTTAACCGGACTTTCTAACGTCACTTCTTTATTTAATGGCATTAGAATAGTTCTTAACTATTTGGTCTGACCTGCGCGGGGTTATGCTAGACTTTAGTTAGAATCCCTAGTATAAGCATGGAGTCAGATGGATGAATAATTCATAGAGACATTAACTAGTATTATAATAAAACCAAAATCCTAGAATCTTCCCCTAAAACCAACTTCTCTCTTCAATCTCTCTCTCTCTCTCTCTCTTACCCTCTCAACTCTCTCTTTCTCTCTCTCTCTCTCTCAACCTTGTTTCCAAAGTTTGCAACCAACCCTCAATTTTCTAGTTAATTCATCATGCAAAGTCAACTAGTTCTTAGTCAACAATCCTTGTGGGATCTATATTTTTATTATTTAATGACAACCATGCACTTATGATTACACATCAAGTTTTTAGTACTGTTGTCGAGGACTGTTTCGATTAACATTAATTGATTAGTGATGTGTGGGTGCAAGTGCATGACTACATCGTCAAGTAATAAAAATATTGATCCATAATGACTATTAATTAAGTACTATTTGACTTCACATGGTGAATTATCTAGACAATCAAAAGGTAATTCGGTCACTAACACTTGAGAAGAGAGAGAGTAGAGAGGGAGTGCAAGTGAATGAAGGGCGAAGGTGAAGCTAGATTTGGGGATGAATATAGGGTTTTGGTTTCATTATAATGCTAGTTAATGTCTATCTACATTGTTCATCTATCTAATTCTATGTTTATATTCTTGTAGAACTTCTAACTAAAGTTTGGTACAACCCCACGAAGATCACACTAGAGAGCTTACCCAAGTTCCAATTCCATTAAGTAAAAAAGTAACTCTAGAAAATATAGTTACTTTGGTTACCCTACGGCCCCCGGTCATACAATCGCTAGAGTTATCTGATTACTTTCTAATAGTAGATTAATGTAATTAAGTAGAAGAGGTAACCTATAAAGTTTGGTTAAAGGGGTTATCCTTGCCACCCCCCCCCCCCCAAATTATACAATCGCTAGATTACACAAGTTACTTCCTAACATTAATATGGGAAAAACTCACAAACTTTAATTAGCTTCCCATGCAGGGAATTACCCTCTAATTCAAAGAAATGCTATAGAAATTAAGGATATCCTGTAACACCCCACCCTCCTCACTACTTGTCTGCGAGGGCGGAGCGCTACTGGACTACTGACTTTACTTAACTATCCTTGTTCACATGTTGATAGAAATTCCTAAAACTCTCGGAGAACTCAAATCATACAATTAACTAGCAGCGGAAGACTAAATGACTCATCTAATACATTCTTAATAAATGGCAATCTTAATAAATTCTTATGCTAGGTCCCAAGGCTTCTATAGTCCAGGCATCACACATCCATCCGCACCTCCTTGTCGCCTTCCTTTGCTATAACTTTTCCTTTCCTTTATCTGCAGTAAGAGGAAAATGCATCTATAAGAAAAATTGCTTAGTAAGCGCTATCTAACTCACAAAACTCGAATATGCATGTAACTGGAAGAAATCTAGAACTGAATGCTCAGAAAGAAATACTACTCATGCTCATCTACAAGCAAAAGAAACATACTGAAATGTTAAACGCGTAAAGCAAATCTAAACAAACACGCTAGCATAAAAGAAAACTAAACTTGCAGGATTTTAAACTTATGTGAAGATTGTTTTACTTGTTTAAAAACTTATACTTTAATACATCAAAATAATAATCAACTTTCTTCTTGGGCCCAGGCGTAGTACCATCTTATGCGCGTTCCCTAATAGGTTGGGGTAGCGAGCCACCAATCCTAAAAGAGCAGACCTCGGTCTACCAGGGCCAAGACCTCGGAATTGGACACCTGGATTTGTTTAACGACAACCTCGGAAGTCGGGTACTAGCCTCTTAAAAAAGTAAAATACTTTATTATCTTAATTACTTATTCTTTAAATGCCTTGACATTTTCTTTAAGCACCTTGTGTGCCAAAATCTCTAAAGTCTTGACTTTGGGATCTACTTAAGGCCTTGGCCTTTTTCTTTCTTTTCTTTATCTTGCTTATACTTGTTAATACCTCTATTAAAAAGATGTCTCATACAAAATTGCACTAAAATGCTTATTAACTCTGCACTGAAATGCTTAACAGAATTGCATGGAAATACTTAATAGAACTGTACTGAAATGCTTATTGAACTGCACTAAAACTAAATCTGCATACAAGCTTAATCAAATCTGCCTGCAAACTTAATCAAAATTCTGCACTATAAGCTTAATCAAATCTGCCTACAAACTTAATCAAAATTCTGCACTATAAGCTTAATCAAATCTGTCTACAAACTTAATCAAAATTCTGCACTATAAGCTTAATCAAATCTTCCTACAAACTTAATCAAAATTCTGCACTATAAGCTTAATCAAAATTCTGCACTATAAGCTTAATCAAAATTCTGCACTATAAGCTTAATTAAAATCTGCACTATAAGCTTACATAAAAATCTGCACTATAAGCTTAATTAAACTCTGCACTATAGGTTTAATTAAAATCTGCACTATAAATTCCACCAAAAATCTACACTACAAGTTCCACAAAAAATCTGCACTATAAACTTAATCAAAATCTGCACTATAAGCTCTTAAGAAATCTGCACTACAAGCTCTAAAGAAATCTGCTCTAAAGAAATCTACATTTTAAGCTCTAAGAAATCTGCACTACAAGCTTAATTAAAATCTGCACTATAAGCTTACATAAAAATCTGCACTATAAGCTTGATTGAAATCTGCACTATAGGCTTAATTAAAATCTGCACCTATAAACTTAATTAAAATCTGCACTATAGGCTTAATTAAAAATCTGCACTATAAGCGCTTCTCATGTTTCGAATTCAAGAAGAACAAAGGTCCGAAACTACTCGTACTGCAGGTGAGAAGCACTTACCTTGATTCTTGGACTCACAACCGAACAAAAAGGGCTTCTAGGACCTTGGCCGGCCGCCGGAGATGATGCCCTAACTCCCTTTCGTTTTCTGCCCGGGCTCCGCCATCGTACGCAGAAGAGAAGGAGAGAATGGTTTAAGTCACGGGAAAACAGAGCATCAACTTATCCCTTTTTATAACTTAATATTTCTGTTAACTCCTTAAATAAATTCGCTATCTTTTCTAAACAGACAAATCCAACATCAACTTATCCCTTTTATAATCCAATATTCTGTTAATTATCTTAAATAAATTCGCTACTTTTTCTAAACAAACAAATTCAACATCAACTTATCCCTTTTATAATATTCTGTTAACTATCTTAAATAAATTCGCTACATTTTCAAAACAAACAAATCCAAGATCAACTTATCCCTTTTATAATCCAATATTCTGTTAACTATCTTAAATAAATTCGCTACCTTTTCTAAACAGAAAATCTGTTTGCACACCTGGTCAACCGGGTTTTGACCGAGTCAAAGGTCATGGGTTCAATTCCCGGCTTGGACATTTTTTTGTCGAAACTTCCTTCATTTTGTAAAAATACCAAACGACCTCCAAAAATTACATAAAAATACTCTAATAATTTCTAAAAATCCCTAGAATATTTCTATAGCATTTTTAAATATTTTTAAATTACTTTAGGACTCTAATTGAGGAAATTTGGGGCCTTACATATCCTCTGTCATAGGGTTCCCCAGTCCTACATTCCAAAGCCCCCTTCTCTACATAGTGAATAAAACTCTACATCTACATGAGTTGACCTCACACATATTTTGTCAAATACATACAAGGCACAACACATATAGAATATGTCAATAAACATATCATAGTACAAGAAAATATCCAAATACATAGTTCATACATCATATTATAACTATTTTCTAAATTTTAGATCTGGAGATCTAATCCATTGAGAAGGATTTATAAACCAAAGACACAAAATATAGCATACTTGCAACCCTAAATCTGAGAAAAGAGAAGAAGAAATACTTATCAAGGAGTTTGTCGGTGTCTTTGAGATGTTTCTTTACTTTGGAGGTGGATAGATTGGTGAATATGGAAGCTGTAGGGTTCTCCCAAGAGGGGAAGAACCCTCCTCTAAGGAAAGGAGTGGAGCCCCTAGCTAAAGATTCCCTATCCAAATGAGCGAGCCCCTTTTATATAGGTGTTGAAGATGGTTGCTAGGCATGGGCTATGCTGCTGGGCATGGGCTCCCGTCTCGAGCATTGAGGAGCAGATCTCGCACCATGGCAGCACGGGTGGTCGTGGAAAGGAGGCAAAGTTCGACACTGATAGTACCAGTGGGCACGACCATCCATGGTGAAGCGCCCAAATGGGACACGACTCGTGCCGATGGGCACGACCTGGTCATGGTAGAGCACCAGAGCCAAGCATGGCCCATGACATGGGGCATGAGCACATGTGTACAGACAAGGCTTCCTCCTCTTATTCTCTTTGCTCCCCATTGTGCTCCAATTCACATCCTATTAATAAAAACAAGCAAAGAGTAGATCTTTGAACTAAAAGTAACAAAAAGAAGGATATAAAGGTGAAAGCATAAAATATATGCATATAAAATGAGATATGATGTGTGTCAAATTATGATAAAAAAAATCTATATAAAATACACATATTAATTAGCATATGAGTTACTCTAGGTATTTTTCTTTTTCTTTCTATTTTTCATTAAGCATTTTCATTCTTGTCTTTAATTCTATATTTTTTATTTTTTTCTTATATTTTTTTAGAATACAATGAGCACTAACATGTCAAGCAGGCCTTTGAGAGAATTTTGCACACCAATATCTACAAGAGGATTGGATCCAATTGTATGACCACAGATTGATGTTGTCAACTTTCAACTAAACCCAAAACTAATTTCCATGATTCAAGCTCACAAATTTGGAAGAGAAAAATCTAAAAATCCGTACTTACACCTTGAGGTATAATATTGTAGTATGGTGAAGTGTGGAGGAGTATCAAAAATGCTATTCAATTGCTGATATTTCCATTCAGCCTCAAGGGTAGAGCAAAGACTTGGTTAAATTCCCTTCGTCCACAAAGAAACGAGCTAGGAACACTTGGAGCAATGCTTTTTGAATTACTTTTCCCCACAAAGAAGGACAATATTTATGAGAACCCAAATCATGAACTTTGCTCAAATAGAGGAAGAATCACTATTCAAAGCATAGGAGAGATTCAAAAATTTATTGAAGTAGTATCCTCATCAAGGGTTGGAGAAATGGCTCACTATGCACCTATTCTATATGAGAATTTCTTTCTCAAACAAGATGTTATTGGATTTCGCTGCAGGAGATTCATTGATGAACAAAAGTTTGAACAAAGCATATAGTTAATTGATCAAGTGACACATAACCTCCAATAGTGGTCGAATCAAAATTCGATGGAACCTTACCTAACAATCTTAGAAGTGCAAACCATGAACGCAAATGTGAATGATTAATAAGAACTGTTGCAACCCCTCATGAGTCTTGAAAACCATACAGAAGTTTTCATCGAGCAGAATAAGAGGTTTAGCCAAGTAGAAGCAAAGTTAGATAGAGTGAGTTCCCAATGCATTGGACTTCCACTACAACCCTCAAGAAAACTCAAACCCACCCACCACTCCAAAAAGATTTATACACCACAAATACAGCTTCCTCAACACATGATTCATATGCCTCAAGCTATTAATGAAAATTACTTCATCCCAATGCCTCCACCAAGGATATGTGTACCACAAATTTCTTTTCACAAAAGTTGTTGGGAATCCAGAACGATGAAGAATTTTAAAAATTCTACAATGATAATGGTGATGGAGATGTGGTATCATGCAAATTTTTTGATTTCCCTCGGGGATTGTATTTGTTAATGGTGAGATAGAGTTTTCAGATGATGATTATGATGAGAATAATCAATTTAAGACCACCAATGAAGATGATAACTCTGCTATGGATGATATTGATATCGGTTTACTCTTCTCTACTAATGATGGTATTGTGGAGAAAAGTGTAGAGCCTTGCTCTAAGGAAGCAACGCCCCAAGAATCACTTCCCTTGATTTCTCTAGTTGCAATGATCGAAACTGTTGAAGACTAAAGTGTAGGGACTTCTGTAGAAAAGGAAAATCCCTAAGAATCACAACCTTTTGAAGCATCACCACCATTGCTAGATTTTTGAGCCCTTACTTGATCAAGAAGTAGTCACATCCACTTGTTTAGAACTTTTAGGTACCTCTCAGCACTCCGAGGGAAGTATTTCTTATGTTCTTTTAGAAAATTTTATAGAGGTACCTAAGTTGGATGTAATTCCATTTTTGATAAATTCTTAACTAAACTTGATTGGTTCTAATTCTTACTTATTTAACATGCATGTGGGAGGTGTTCTCTTTCTTTTGGTGTCCAGGATTTCATAAGGCTAGGATTTGGAAGCTCACACTGAACCATCTCCGCCCTCCAGAAAGAACTCGCAAGGAGACAAAGATGGAGAGAGCGATGCTACACTATATTGATCAATATGACAATAGCTCTCACCATATAAACTGGATGATTGGAAGAAAAGTCTGGAAGTTTCTCACTCCGACGAGAGTAAGATTTCAAAAGGCCCAAATAAGGGATTGAGCTAGTGACCTAAAACAAATGCTTCTTAAGAGGCAACCCAAGTTATTTCTTATTTTTCATTTAAGATTTTAGTTTCTTTCTTCATAATAATCCAAATCCTCCACTTAATTTTTCTTGTCTATATTCTTTTTGTAGGATTTAAAGTTGTGGATGAATGTGAATATCAGATAGAGGAGTATTTTTAAGCATATGAATGTCTTAGCCATTTAGAGCTCATTACTTGATAACTTCTCTAATTTTAAAATTTTATCTATACATCATTTCTAGTTTTCATTGGGGCAATGAAAGATTTAAGTCTAGAGGGATGTGTATATGTTAGGTTTTAGATTAGTTTTTATCATATTTCTTTTTACATAATAAATTTTACATCATACATTATATCATGATTGTTTGTTCATTAATGTAAAAAAATATTAGCATGCTGGTTATAGATTTCATATGGTTTATTATTACTTATGGTGCTACTTTACTTAGTGATTTATCTCTTTTTATCCATGTTAGCATGAAGTAAGTAATATTTTTACTATAAGAGTTTAAGTATTGGCTTTGTTGTATGATCTCCCCACACTTTGCCTAGTTTTGATGGTAGATAACTCTAAAAATAGTCATGATTCATAGAACTAGACTAGTACTTATATTTCTAAGGTGACCTCTCAATTATATTTTGGTTACTAGATGATCTTGGATCATGACAACTCACTTGGAAAAAATCAAAATTCCTACATTTATATTTATATATTTATATTTGTGTTAGTGTTTCACCTGTAGAGCACTAAAAAAAATTATTTGAATAAGGGATATAAAATAGTTGTCATGAGTGGAAACTAATGTTGGGGTTGCAAGGTTGCAAACATAGTCCCACATTGAAAACACATGGGAAAGATCATGTGTTTATAAGAGAAAGATATCTCCATTTGACATGAGGCCTTTTGGGGAGAGTCCAAGAGCAAAACCATGAGGGCTTAGGCCCAAAGTGGACAATATCATGCAATTGTGGAGATATCTAAATTATTTTCGATCCAACAATTGGTATCAGAGCCTGGACTGCCAGAAGGTTTAACAGCCAATTGTGTACAAGAGCTATGATCTGATTAAGTCATGTGAGTACAATATTGACCTCGAACAAAGAAAGTGGAGGTTCCTATGTTCAGATCAAGAGGACCATGTTGGTGCAACCTTAGGTCAAGGTTGACCTGGTTGACCTAACTCGAGTTGACCTGACTCGAGTTGTATTTTGATGTTTGACTTAGGAAGATTGTCGGTGCAACCTTAGGTCAAGGTTGACCTAGTTGAGTTGCATGTTGATGTTTGACACTCGTGGAAGAGTTGTATTCTTGATATGGGACAAGAATAGATGTTTGGGAGATTATTGGGGCAACCGTAGGTCAAGGTTGACCTGGTTGACCTGATTCGGGAAAAAGTCCAAGTATGGAGACTTGGCACTAGAAAAGTCCAAGCAGGGAACTTGGCACGCGAAAAGTCCAAGTATGGAGACTTGGCACTGGAAAAGTCCTAACTGGGATGTTAGGCAGTGTGGAAAGTCCTGGTGAGTGAAGCCAGGCAGTGGGAAAGTCCTAATTGGGATGTTAGGCAGTTGGAAAGTCCTGGTGAGTGAAGCCAGGCAGTGAGAAAGTCCTAACTGGGATGTTAGGCAGTGTGAAAACCCTAGTGAGTGAAGCTAGGTGAAAGTCCTGGTGAGTGAAGCCGGGCAGGGAAAAATCCAGATGGATCAAGGGTGATCGGACATCTGGTGATGGGAAGTCCAAGTAGGTCATAGGAGTGACCAGATACTTGGCACGAAGAGGAAAGTCCAAGTGGGTCAAAGGGATTGACCGGACACTTGGTGGGGAGTCTTAGCAGGTCAAGGGAGTGACCGGATGCTAAGCATGATTTACCAATAGGTCAAGGTTGACCGGATATTGGTTTGAAAGGTTTGGGACTTGGTTTAGGAAAAACCAAGCTCTGGATCGGTCTGCAGACCGATCCAGCGATACGTTTGTGTATCTGATCGATCTGGTGACCGATCAGATAACAAACAGAAGGCAAAGCGCAGTTCTGTGCGCTTACTGATCGGTCTGGGGACCGATCAGCATGAAGCCTGATCGGTCTCCACGACCGATCAGAGACACAGACCGATCAGGAAACAAACAGAAAGTTGGGCACTTTCTGTGGAGCAATCTGATCAGTCTAGGGACCGATCAGCCCAGGGCCTGATCGGTCCCCAGACCGATCAGAAAGGTTCTGGACCGATCAGGGTGGAGCCTGATCGGTCCACGATTCGACCGTTGAGTCGCAACGGGTCGCTCCATCTTCTCCGCTTGCTTCAGTCTTCGCTGTGCAGGTTCGCAGGTTATAAAAGGAGATCAAGGCTTTGGTGCAACTAGTTCTTCTTCTTTCTTTCTTCTCTTCTGCTGAAGATTTGTGGGCTGCGATAAGAGCTCTAGTGAGTTCCTCCCGAAAGCTTCGCGTGAGCTTCCTCGACTGGAACAGCTGCTGCTGCTTCATCCGGACTCCAGTCGACGAGAAAGCAAGATTGGTAGAGTGCTTGTGTATTCTTATTGTATTTCTTGCTTATTCTTTACTCCTGTTTGCTGTTGCAAACAAGTGTAGCGAGGTTTCTCCACCCAGAAGGAGTTTTTATTAGCCGGTTTTCCGGGGACTCATCCACCGACGGATTGATTGGGTTCATCCACCTTACGGACACGCCGAGGAGTAGGAGCATCATCTCCGAACCTCGTACATCGCTGTGTTAAGGTTTGATATTCTTCCTTTCGTTTCTAGTTTATTTTTCCGCTGCGCTAACGAATTGTAGGAAGAAACGAGCGATTTGGGGCGGCTATTCACACCCCTCCTCTCTAGCCGAGTACGTAGGATCCTAACAAGTGGTATCAGAGCGAAGGTTTGCTCTTCATCGGATTAACACCCGGGGAGCACGAGCTAGAGGATGGATCTACTCGGAGAAGATGTCACCATTCCACCCTTCTACGAATGCGGTGACTTCGCGTATTGGAAGGTAAGGATGAAGTACTTTCTTATGACTAACATAATGAATTGGTTTTGTGTACAAGAAGGTTTTTCTCCTCCGGTGGATAGGGAAGGAAAACCTCTTGAGAATAAGGAGTGGACCAGAGAACAAATTCACAAATCCGAAATCAACGAAGAGGTAATGAGAATAATTGAATTTTCATTGCCTACTAACATCTTGTGTAAGATAGGTTACAACAATGCCAAGGAATTATGGGATAACTTGGCCAAGTACCATGAGGAGAGCTCCACTTCAAATCATGAAGAGGAGACAAGTGAGTCATCAAGTAGCTCACATCATGGAGGAGAGGAATTAGAAGTTGAGGGTTACTCAACATCTAAGGACGAAGAGGAGGAGAGTTCTTCTTCAAGTTCGGAGCAAGAAGAAGAAGCTTCTACCTCCGAAAGGGATGAAGAAGAGAGCTCGCATCCACCCTCAACCCTAGGTAACTCAAGCAATTTAAGTTCAATTAAATTACACATTATGTGCTTTGAGTGTAGGGAACATGGACATTACAAGAGTAAGTGTCCAAAGAGGGTAAGAAAGACTCCACCGGCGCCAAAGGTCAAGGAAGTCGGAGTCCCGAAACGCAAGGGCAAGGAGCACATCATGTGCTTCCAATGCAAGCAAAGGGGACACTATAGGAGCCATTGTCCGAGGGGGAGGCAACCTCACAAGGGCAAGAGACCGGGCACATCGATAGGGGGAGCTAAGGCAAACCCTAAGGTAACCTCTAAGGTTCATTTTTGCAATTCTAATAAAATGCATGCTAGGAATTTTATTGCACTTGTCGATAATCACAAGCATGATAACCTTAGGAATCAATACATGTGCTTAGGAGCTAAACATGTGAGTCTAGGTAAGGACAATGCTAGAAATGATAACACTAGGATTAACTCATCTAAGGTTAAGGAGAACCTAGGAAGAAATCCCAAGAAGACTAGACACATGCCTAGGAATATCTCAAGAGAAAATGACAAATTAACACTTGAGGTATTAGAAAGGGAAAATCAAGTCTTGAGGTCAAGACTTGATAATTTAGAAAAGGCTCTTAAAAACATGGAGAAGTCATCTCTAGGGTTTAGGGGTCAAAAACCCAAGTCCAAGGACAAGAAAGGTTTGGGTCACAAACCTAAGTCCCAAGTGGTCAAGCCCACTTATCATAGTGTTCCATTCGATTATGGAACAAAACCTAGGACTAGGAAGACCACCACCAAGGTCACAAGGGGAGTCACCCCTAGAGTTGATCTTGATGAGTCTCAAATGACCAAGGCTTTAAAGCCTAAGAGGGTCATTAGGAGGGTTGCTAGGGAAGTCATCCCTAGTGAATATTTAGTGAACCCAATGAGCTCAAATAGGTATTGGGTTCCTAGGAGCATCTTCTCTATCCCATAGATGGGTTAGAGAGTGTCAACTCCAATTAGAAGGGTAGTTAACCCAACTTTGAGGAAATTGACACTCAAGGAGCATTTTCAAGGTTTTGATAACCTTTGAAAATGAAAAAGAATTATTATTTACTCCTTGAAGAGTAAATTGTGCCATATTTGAAAAATATCGATTTTAATCTTATTTGGCACAATTTAAGAAAACCTAGAGAAATACCATAATTGGGATTTTGGTTTTCTCTTAGGGATATATGGGCAATCTAGGGTTAGATTTTAAGTTAGCTAAGACTAAGGATACTTAGATAGGGAATTTAGGTATTTTTTTTGTGCTAACTTGCCATGATTGGTTGCCATATGCCATGCCATGACATCATATTTATTTTATTATCATTTGAAATGTCATGATAATGCTTAGGCTAGTTGATATGTCATGCTTTATTTAAGTTTTCAAACTTTATGCCATAACATCATGACATTGGCACATGTTTTTACTTATGTTATCATTATATGCCATGTCATCATCTCTTGCATTATAATCAATGAAATTGATTTGAGGACAAACATATAATTTGATATTGAGATCAAATTGGTGTTTAGAAAATGCATGAGAACTTAGCCTAAGTTGACCTTAACCCATATCTCACATCGAATTGACTTGAATGTGGTTTGATACACCTTAGATGTGTGTGAGATATTAGGATCATGAGTTAGGATCGAGGTGCATTGTCCATGTACCTAGATGACCCTAATTCAAGAAATGGAGGATCATAGGGAAAACTTGTGTACAAGTCATGTACATAGAGTCCTAAGATTATGATCCTAAATTAAAGGGTTTAAAATCATTTCAAAATTGTTTTGAAAAACCTTGATGAAGCTTTCCTAGTGATTGCATTCATCATTGAACATTGTGATACAAAGTTGAGTTAAACTTGAACTATTTCAAAGTTTTTGAACTTTGTATCAAGATTGAAAAATGGAAGTTATTTTCATAGAAAACTATTTTTCCATGATAGTGTATGATATGAGGAATGTATCCTCAAAGTTTCATAATTTTTGGAATTTTCTTGAATTTATTAGGAGTTTCTGATTTTCCAGAAGGGGAAATCAGAAGTTCTGATTTCAGTGGCTGGATCGGTCCGGGGACCGATCCAGGGTATTGTGGATCGGTCTGCAGACCGATCCAGTGAGTTCCAGTAGCACGAGTGCGATCTGATGAAGGGCTGATCGGTCTAGGGACCGATTAGGGCGTGCCGAATTTCTGATTTTTCAGCTGTTGTCTGAAATTTCAGTTATGGAAATGGTGTTTTTGGATTTCTAACGGTTTGGAACTCACAAAGACATTGTTGGTGCAATGGTCAAGGGGGAGTTGACCTTTAGGGGGAGTTTTACCTAATTATCAAGGGGGAGTTGACTTTTAGGGGGAGTTTTTACTCCTTGAGAGTTTTGAGGATTAGTGATATGGGATTATCACTAAGTTGATTGTTGAGTTTAGTATCTAGGGGGAAATTAAGAGTTTCAATGAAAGGTATGGGACTTTCATTAGGAAGAAACTCTTGACCTTGATACCCTCCTTTTTCCTTTTTGATGTGTGTCAAAAAGGGGAGAGTGTTCATTGGAGAATTATTGGAGAACCCAAGTTAGGTTATCAGGTTAACCTAAGCTAGGGGAAGAATGTCAAGGAATGTTCAAGGAAGAACATTGGAATTCTTTTTGATGTGTGTCAAAAAGGGGGAGAATTATTGGAGAACCCAAGTTAGGTTATCGGGTTAACCTAAGGGGAGAATGTCCAGAGAATGTTCAAGGAAAGAACATTGGACATTGGAAGATGATTGGAAAACCTAAGTTAGGTTATCGGGTTAATCTAACTTGATTATGGGTTTTGTCAAACATAAAAAAGGGGGAGATTGTTGGTGCAACCTTAGGTCAAGGTTGACCTGGTTGACCTAACTCGAGTTGACCTGACTCGAGTTGTATTTTGATGTTTGACTTAGGAAGATTGTCGGTGCAACCTTAGGTCAAGGTTGACCTAGTTGAGTTGCATGTTGATGTTTGACACTCGTGGAAGAGTTGTATTCTTGATATGGGACAAGAATAGATGTTTGGGAGATTATTGGGGCAACCGTAGGTCAAGGTTGACCTGGTTGACCTGATTCGGGAAAAAGTCTAAGTATGGAGACTTGGCACTAGAAAAGTCCAAGTAGGGAGCTTGGCACGCGAAAAGTCCAAGTATGGAGACTTGGCACTGGAAAAGTCCAAGTATGGAGACTTGGCACGGAAAAGTCCTAACTGGGATGTTAGGCAGTGTGGAAAGTCCTGGTGAGTGAAGCCGTAAAAGTCCGGAAAATAGGCGATGTTAAAAGTCCTGGTGAGTGAAGCCAGGCAGTGGGAAAGTCCTAACTGGGATGTTAGGCAGTTGGAAAGTCCTGGTGAGTGAAGCCAGGCAGTGAGAAAGTCCTAACTGGGATGTTAGGCAGTGTGAAAACCCTAGTGAGTGAAGCTAGGTGAAAGTCCTGGTGAGTGAAGCCGGGCAGGGAAAAATCCAGATGGATCAAGGGTGATCGGACATCTGGTGATGGGAAGTCCAAGTAGGTCATAGGAGTGACCGGATACTTGGCACAAAGAGGAAAGTCCAAGTGGGTCAAAGGGATTGACCGGACACTTGGTGGGGAGTCTTAGCAGGTCAAGGGAGTGACCGGATGCTAAGCATGATGTACCAATAGGTCAAGGTTGACCGGATATTGGTTTGAAAGGTTTGGGAAAAACCAAGCTCTGGATCGGTCTGCAGACTGATCCAGCGATACGTTTGTGTATCTGATCGATCTGGTGACCGATCAGATAACAAACAGAAGGCAAAGCGCAGTTCTGTGCGCTTACTGATCGGTCTGGGGACCGATCAGCATGAAGCCTGATCGGTCTCCACGACCGATCAGAGACACAGACCGATCAGGAAACGAACAGAAAGTTGGGCACTTTCTGTGGAGCAATCTGATCGGTCTAGGGACCGATCAGCCCAGGGCCTGATCGGTCCCCAGACCGATCAGAAAGGTTCTGGACCGATCAGGGTGGAGCCTGATCGGTCCACGATTCGACCGTTGAGTCGCAACGGGTCGCTCCATCTTCTCCGCTTGCTTCAGTCTTCGCTGTGCAGGTTCGCAGGTTATAAAAGGAGATCAAGGCTTTGGTGCAACTAGTTCTTCTTCTTTCTTTCTTCTCTTCTGCTGAAGATTTGTGGGCTGCGATAAGAGCTCTGTTGAGTTCCTCCCGAAAGCTTCACGTGAGCTTCCTCGACTGGAACAGCTGCTGCTGTTAGGGTTTTTGAAGCTGCTGCTTCATCCGGACTCCAGTCGACGAGAAAGCAAGATTGGTAGAGTGCTTGTGTATTCTTATTGTATTTCTTGCTTATTCTTTACTCCTGTTTGCTGTTGCAAACAAGTGTAGCGAGGTTTCTCCACCCAGAAGGAGTTTTTATTAGCCGATTTTCCGGGGACTCATCCACCGACGGATTGATTGGGTTCGTCCACCTTACGGACACGCCGAGGAGTAGGAGCATCATCTCCGAACCTCGTACATCGCTGTGTTAAGGTTTGATATTCTTCCTTTCGTTTCTAGTTTATTTTTCCGCTGCGCTAACGAATTGTAAGATGAAACGAGCGATTTGGGGCGGCTATTCACACCCCCCCCCTCTCTAGCCGAGTACGTAGGATCCTAACAGACCAGACACCAGGCAGGAAGTCCAAGTTGCGGCTAGGCAAGGAAGTCCTAGTAGGTCGGGTGGACCGAGGGGCAAGAAGACCTGGTGGGTCGAGGATCGGACATGGGAAGTCTGTGTTCCTTTGTTTGAGAGGAGGATTGTTGGGGTTGCAAGGTTGCAAACATAGTCCCACATTAAAAACACATGGGCAAGATCATGGGTTTATAAGAGAAAGATATCTCTATTTGACATGAGGTCTTTTGGGGAGAGTCCAAGGGAAAAATGATGAGGGCTTAGACCCAAAGTGGACAATATCATGCAATTATGGAGATATCTAAATTCTTTTCAATCCAACAACTAATAATTTATCCCTTTGAGACTGAGTTAGGTTACTGAGGAAATAAATATTATGTTTCTCTTGATTTTGAGTAATCCTTTGAGACCTTGTATAGTTTGAGAGATATGAATCAAGCGTGTGTTAGGTAAGTGTCTATCACTGGAAGCATAAGTAACACGG
Organism: Zingiber officinale; assembly: GCF_018446385.1. Classification (NCBI taxonomy): domain Eukaryota; kingdom Viridiplantae; phylum Streptophyta; class Magnoliopsida; order Zingiberales; family Zingiberaceae; genus Zingiber; species Zingiber officinale. Next base: position 52,294,758 of record NC_055998.1, on the reverse strand, counting down.
TCTTATGACGACTTGACTAGGTTTAGGGATTGATACTTGACAAATTTATGTCGCTATTGTACTAAGCACGAGAACTATTTCTTAGGTCATACTCAAAAAAATTTTGTATCTTGCTCACCAATGAAATTATTTGATAGGATTAGATTGATTTTCTAAAGATTACAATGTACTATTTAACCACACGAGTCTAGATTATATGTTTTTACTTAAGAATAATAAAAGGTTTAAGTTTGAGGGTATGATATGCATAGACTATATATATTTTTACATTATTTGATGCACATCTATTTGTATTTACTGAGTATAATCTATGTTTATTGCATCCTATTTTATTATATTGTTATAATTCTACTTCTATTTGTTCAAAGATTTAATCTTTACTTATTTTGATTGACAAGATGTATTTTAGAGCAAACAAGAGCAGAAATAGAATGAATTCGGCACTGGTGGAAATAAAGCATCTAGGGTAGGGCCAAGAGGCACGACAGTGTGCCTCCTCAGAGCCACCCTCATCATTTCCCATGAGCAGCCTATGCCTTGAGGTACGACCATGCCCCACTCCAGCGAAGACCCAAGCCTTGGTCGTGCCTTGAGGCAGGTCATGCAGTAATCTACAGCAAAACACATGGTCGTGTCATGCCTAGAGGCATGACCATGTCTCTTCATCTCAGATAAAGACACAACCCTGTCATGCCATGAGGCATGACCATGCCTCATCTCCTAGAGAAGCACACAGCCTAGTCATACCACCCGAGGCCACGGTACACATGCTATGGCCATACCTTGAGGCATGACTGTGTGGTGGAGAACACGAGGAGGTCGTGCCCTATATAAGGGGATTTTCTCCCCTTAGTGTTAGGATCTTGAGCGCAAAACAACACAAATACAGCCGAATATTATCAAGATCCTTTCTAGAAGATCCATGTGAAGGAAATTGTATACTAGTTGAATTGAGAGTTCTACCTTTGTTGCGTAAACATGAACTCCTGACAGTAACTTTTCTTTGGATGCAGATCTCAGCATGATCAAGTGTTTGTGCCTCTAAGGTATCCACATGAACATATTGTTGGATCGTGAAGAATGCTAGAGGGGGGGGGGGGGGTGAATAGAGATCGTCGAAAATCAAGAATTAAATCGAGTACGCAACGAAAAGATAACAATGAAAACAATGATAGCAAACCAAGTTTTACTTGGTTCGGAACCTTCGTCGACTCCTACTCCAAGGCCCACACGTGGGAGTGCTTTCGGTGGACAATTCACTAATAATTCGCAAATCTTTTACAAGAGAAATACAATGAATGTATAATTTAAGTGCAGAAATAAACAAGTATACCAACAACTTCTTAGAGATCTGGAAGGTTGCGCTTTCAGTTGTTAGAGTCGCGTCACTCTATCGTCGGAGTTGTGTTTCTCAGTCATCGGAGCAGCATCACTCAGTCCTTGAAGTCACGTCGTGGAGTCGTAGGAACTTCTTTGGAGCAGCGTGCAAAAAGGAAATCACAGAAGAAAGTTGTGTATCATGCTCTGGTAGAAGGCTTTTTATATAGGTATCTTCGGGCACCCAGATCCCTTCCGGGCACTTAGACTATGATGTTGGCCTAGCCAATCAATGCGCTCCACGCTTGCAACGAGATAGATTTTTGCATTCCAGGCACTCGGACCACTTTTTCCAGCAAAGCTTTTTCCTACAAGAAAAAGATTAGTCTGAGGCAATAAACATTATACTACCCTGCAAAATAAAAGATAGAACAATTAAAAAAACAGAGTAGTAATTAGATTCTATCTCCTCGAGACCAGAATCTAATCAAGATCTCAACATATATTTCTAAAATGAATCTAAGTTGGATCGATGCATACTGTTCCCTCAAACGGGGAATACACCCCTACAATGTCACTCTCCTCTAGTGACTTACCATAACTTACCATCTTGCAAGATATCTGGTCAGCCCATCAACCTGTCTAGACTTCATGTCAGCTATCTGATCGACTCATTGACCTAGCTGGACTTCCCTACAATACTGAATTAGCACAATAGATAAAATAATAAATTAAGACAGTGTTAACAGATTTCAAGATTCGCTGGTCCGGTCAACCGCGCGCGGTCGATCGAAACCCAATTTGCCACATATAACCGAGTTACCTACCCTAGGGATGCTCAACTTCACTCACTAGGACTTCCATTGCATGACTTCACTCACCAGGACATCCACCACCTAGCTTCACTCACTAGAGCTCAACTTCAGTCATTAGGACTTCCACTACCTAGCTTCACTCACTAAGGCCCGGCTTCACTCACTAGGACTTCCACCATCTAGCTTCACTCACTAGGGTCTGACTTCACTCAACAGGACTTCCACCACCTAGCTCCACTCACTAGGGCCCGGCTTCACTCACCAGGACTTCCACTTTGCCTAACCTCCAGTTAGGACTAGTCACTCAGTAGACTTCTCACCTGCCTATCCTTTGGTTAGGACTTACCTTTGCTTGTCATCTAGTTCTGACTAGAATTCTCTCTTCCAAACATTAAGTCTAGTTTGGATCAACCCTTGGTCAAATTGACCAAACTAAGGTATATTGTCAAACATCGAAACCGTAGAGGTCGATTGGACCAACACATATTCTCCCATTCGTCTCATGAACTCACAAGTTGGATAAGAAACATGTTGGATTTTTCGGGCCGCAAAAACCGCTATTTGCGTTGCAGAAACCTCGAAACCCCCATGCCACGGATCTGTGCGAAGATTAAAAGTTCGTAAAACTTCGAGTATGAGTTTTCTAACCTAGATCTACAAAGGAGAAGAGTTTACCCTTGATGCGATGCCCTTCGCATATCCTGCTCATCCAAGGTTCGTCGGATCTCATGAGTATCAAAGTAGATACTCCTCTATGTGTATCCACACGAACAAATGATGGAGAAAACAACTAAAAGGTGTGCTAGCACCCTTAGAAGATTCGGCCAAGGAGGTGGAGAAGAGGGAGAAGAAGATGAGAGCTTGAGAGGAGGAAGAAGATAGAGTTACAAAACAAAATTGAAACTCCACAAGCACTAAAAGTGGCCGGCCACTTTTCATGAGGGGTTATATACTCCATGGAATTTCAAGAGTCAAAAACTCTTGATCTCCCTCATGAGGTGGCACACACATGTGCTAGCCTTGATGATGTGGCACGTCACCATTAGACACTTAATGCCAACTCACCAATGAGGTGACAAATGGTCAAGTCAAACTTGACCCTTCATCTTCCTCTCAAGTCAAGTCAAACTTGACCACTTCTCTCCCTTGGTTGATCTAATCTAATCATTGGTTCAAGTCAATTTTAATTTAATGAATCTCTATTGATTGAATTAAATTAATTAAATGAGTCTAAGTCCAAATTAGACTCACTTAATACATGAACCAAATTGAGTCCAACTCAATTAGCACAATTTGGATTACTCTTAATCCAATTTGGTTCATCACATGAACCTAATCCTTTAGGTTCATCAAATGAACCTAATCTCCATCTAATTGTCCTTTGTGTGTGACCCTATATGTTCTTCTAACTTTGGAAATGCTCCTAAACCCATTTAGAAGCATAAGTAATGAGCGGTATCTAGCAACACATCATTACTACCCAAGTTACAAGAATGTTGAGATCCAACATCACCTTGTGACTACTAATTGTGACTCTTCACAATATATGACAAGTGCCCTTCTATCCTTGACATCTACAATGATCAATGTGAGGCATAGACCGTGTCATCCTCTAATCAATCTAAATCTTGAGCTCCAAGTAGACTCACTCAATCAAATGAGCTCAACATCTCATATTGACTCATTTGGGCATGGTCATGCACTTAGTGGTCTCACTCTATCAAGAATATCGATGTCTCTCCCGTCATATAGCAGGGATAGAACCCATCTACATTACTCACATCCCTCCGCATAATTTGTTACATACCCAGTAATCACCTTTATAGTCCAACCAGTTACGGGTGACGTTTGACGAAGTCAATGTACGTAACTCCTTATGTAGGGAACCATGGTGACTTCAGGTCCAAGGAATGGTAGTCATACTAATAGCCACATGAGAAAGTATATGACACTCATATAATGATCCATGATACTTTCTTATAGCGGGTCATTCAGTATACATTCTCCAATGCATACCCATGTGTCAACTTGATATCCCCATATCCATGACTTGTGAGATCAAGTCATCGAGTTGACCTACATGCTAGTCTCGTCACATTAACATTGTCCCTGAATATTAATACTCGAATAGGAATGATTAAGAGTAGTGTTCCCTATATCATCTCACTATCGATTCAACCAATCGATTGATATAGGTAAGAACCTTCTACTCAAGGACGCTATTATACTTAGTTCATTGGCACCAATACAAGTAAGTATAATAACCAAAACAAATGCCTTTATTTATAAATAGAAGAATTTAATATAATGAGTCCATACAACAATCATCAAATGATTGGCTCTAGATCTCTAACTAACAATCTCCCACTAGTACTAGTACCAATCAGTGTAGGATATAATACCCAATGACCTAGTGTGACCATCATGCTTTCTCTGTGCCAAAGCCTTGGTCAAGGGATCTGCAATATTAGCCTCTGTGGGTACTCTGCAAATTTTCACATCTCCTCTATCGATAATCTCTCGAATGAGATGGAAGCGTCGTAGAACTGCTGTGAACTCTTCCAGCTCACAGCACCACCATTCAAGTAAAACACGAACTTAGACTACGATCTATAGTCATCCTGGTCAGTTTGGAAGTTGGCATCACTGTAACCCTTTACAGCTAGCTCATCATCACCTCCATATATCAAGAAATATTCTTTAGTCCTTCTCAAGAACTTAAGAATATTCTTGACTACTATCCAGTGACTTTCACCTGGATCTGACTGGTATCTGCTCGTCATGCTCAAAGCATACGAGACATCAGGACGAGTACATAGCATGACATACATGATAGATTCTATGGCTGAAGCATAAGGGATCTGATTCATGCGGTCTCTCTCCTCTCTAGAAGAAGGACTTTGAGTCTTCGAAAGACTCACACCATGTGACCTCGGCAAAAATCCCTTCTTGGAGTTCTGCATGGCAAACCGAAGTAATACCTTGTCAATGTATGTACTCTGACTTAGGCCAAGCAATCTCGTAGATCTATCTCTATAGATCTGTATGCCTAGAATGCGGGATGCTTCACCTAAGTCCTTCATTGAGAAACAAGTCCCTAGCCAAGTCTTGACTGACTGTAGCAAAGAGATGTCTTTCCCAATGAGTAGTATGTCATCCACATACAATATAAGGAAGATAACTGTGTTCCCTATAACCTTCTTGTAGACACATGGTTCATCTTCATTCTTGATGAAACCAAACTATTTGATTGCATCATCAAATCGAAGATTCCAGCTCCGAGAAGCTTGCTTTAGTCCATAAGTGGACCTATGCAGCTTGCATACTCTGCCAGTATACTGTGGATCTACAAAACCCTCAGGTTGTATCATGTACACATCCTCGAGCAGGTTTCCATTCAGAAACATGGTTTTGACATCCATCTGCCAGATCTCATAATCGTGGTACGCTGCAATAGCAAGCATGATCCGAATGGACTTAAACATCGCTACTGGAGAAAAGGTTTCATCATAGTCAATACCATGAATTTGCTTGAAACCTTTAGCTACCAAGCGGCCCTTATAAATAAGTCCATCCATGTCAATCTTTCTCTTAAAGACCCACTTACACCCAATGGGTTTAACTCCTTCAGGTGGATCAACCAAAGTCCTTACTTGGTTGGTGTACATGGATTCCATCTTGGATTTCATGGCTTCTAGCCATGACTCAGAATCTGATCTCATCACAGCTTCCTGATAGGAGGTAGACTCATCCTCAATGAGCACAATGTCATCATGGTTAGACAAGAGAAATGAGTATCTCTCAGGCTGACGACGTACCCTATCAGACCTACGAAGAGGTAGGTCTACCTGAACTATTTTTTGTTCCTCAACTTTTTATGGAACAACATCATCCACAACACTTTGTGGTTCTAGTTCAACTTCCATCGAGGTTTCAGTGCTATTGTTCGCATCTTGAACTTCTTCAAGATCGAACGTACTCCCACTAGTCTTTCTAGAAACAAAATCCCTTTCTAGAAATACCCTAGTCTTAGCCACAACTACCTTGAGTTGACTGGGAATGTAGAAGTAATATCCCTTAGTTTCCTTGGGATATCCGATAAAATAGCACTTGTAGGATTTGGGTCCTAGTTTGTCTGAGACTTGACGTCGAACGTAAGCCTCACAACCCCAAATCCTCATAAAAGACACCTGGGTATCTCTCCCAGTCCATATCCTATATGGTGTCTTTATCACATCCTTGGATGAAACTCGGTTAAGAATGAAGGCTGCTGTGTTTAGAGCATAGCCCCAAAGGAATGTAGGAAGATCTGTGTGACTCATCATAGACCGTATCATATTTAATAGGGTACGATTCCTCCTTTCAGATACATTATTCCACTGTGGTGTTCCAGGAGGAGTGAGTTGAGATAGAATCCCACACTCAGCTAGATAGTCACGAAACTCATGGCTAAGATATTCACCATCTCGATCTGATCGAAGTATCTTAATACTCTTGCCAAGCTGATTTTGTACTTCATTCTTGAATTCTTTGAACTTTTCAAAGGATTCTGACTTATGTGTCATCAAATACACATAGTCATATCTACTGAACTCATCAGTAAATGTAATGAAGCACCTATAACCACCTCTAGCACTGACATTGAAAGAGCCACATACATCACTATGTATAAGACCTAAGAAGTCAGTCGCTCTCTCACTGTGTCCACTAAAGGGAGTCTTGGTCATCTTGCCTAGAAGGCATGACTTGCATGCCTCATATGATTTAAAATCAAATGAGTCCAGCAAACCATCTTTATGGAGCTGGGATAAGCATCTGTCATTTATATGACCTAAGCGACAGTGCCAGAGATAGGTTTGGTTCATGTCATTTGACTTGAACCTCTTGGTACTAATGTTATAGATAGGGTTCTCAAGGTCTAGAATATAGAGTTCGTTTATCAGAGGTGCATTACAATAGAACATTCCATTTAAATAAACTGAATAACATTTGTTCTTTATAATAAATGAAAAGCCTTTCTTGTCCAAACAAGAAACTGATATAATGTTCTTAGTCAAAGCAGGCACATAACAACAATCATCCAACTCTAATACAAGCCCAGAGGGCAGAGATAGAAAATAAGTCCCTACAGCAACAGCAGCAACTCGTGCTCCATTACCTACGCGTAGGTCCACCTCGCCCTTCGTCAATGCCCTGCTATTTCTTAGTGCCTGCACATTAGTACAAATGTGAGAAACACATCCGGTATCTAATACCCATGATGAAAAAATAGATAGATTGATTTCTATAACATATATACCTAAAGTGGAAGTCTCACTTCTCTTCTTCTTAAGATCTTCCAAGTACACCTTGCAGTTCCTCTTCCAGTGCCCGGTCTGACCGTAGTGGAAGCAGGTAGCATCCTTGGTGATCCCTCCTTTAGGCTTCAGTACCTTGCCTTTGGCCTTGGCTTGGGAATTTCCCTTGCCTTTAGGCTTGCCCTTGCCCTTGTGTTTTTGAACCATCAGAATAGAGTTGGGCTTAACCTTCTTAAGGTTGAGCTCAGCAGTTCGTAACATACTAGGCAGTTCGAGCAGTGGCTTGTCAATTTCGTTTATGTTGTAGTTCATGACAAACTGACTGTAGCTCTCTAGCAAAGACTGCAAGATCAGGTCAGTGGCCAGCTCTTGGCTAAGTGGGAATCTCAACCTCTGTAGATTCTCTATGTACCCAATCATCATGAGTACATATGGACCTACGGGAGCCCCATCTGACATCTTGCACTGAAATAGTGCCCTTGAGATCTCAAATCTCTCGTGCCGCGCTTGTCCTTGATATAGTTGACGTAGATGTTCAACCATATCATAAGCACCCATTAACTCATGTTGCTTCTGAAGCTCAAAGTTCATGGTCGCGAGCATTAGACATGATACATCTAATGCGTCATCTTGATGCTTCTTGAAAGCATCTTTGTCTGCTCGCGTGGCATTGGCAGGAGGAGCCTCCGGAATGGGCTGCTCTAGAACGTACAGTTTACGTTCTTGGGTGAGAACTATTCTCAGATTCCTGTACCAGTCTAGGAAATTTGCTCCGTTGAACTTGTCCTTGTCAAGGACAGAACGCAGAAAGAAGGTGTTCATGTTTGACGTCATGGTAATCTACAACAGGAAAAAATATAGAAAACTAAATATCATATTCCAATTAATCATCTAATTAGGCCTTTAATTAAATGATGCTCCCACTGAATTCTATAATTCATGTGGGACAAGATCCACATCATACTATACCCTGAGTTAGCTTTGGCTAAAACGTCCAAAACTTAGTATGATCGGTAGGTAACTAATTACCAATTACATCTCTATGCAACTCTTGTTTATAGGATCAAGATCCACATTTATATTAAAACTCGAGTTAGCTTTGGCTAATATGCCCAAGAGTTAATATAAACGTGATTTTGTCCTATCTGCCAACAATTGGAAAAATGCCTACAGTTAAACTTGATTTAACTAGTTATACTTAATCTAATTGAGTTTTACTCACCCATGCGTTGATAGGTGGGACCAAGATTGTCCCTTCGTACCCTACCAAGATAATATGTGTTGCTCTGCTTTGGCAGATTCAACAACTACATGTGATCGAGGTAGTGATAGGTATCACGGCATGGTAGGCATTACGAGTTATCGCGATTAAGATCTAATCTAATCGACGAGGTGTATCATATACTCGATTTAGATCTAATCTAATCGTTAGGGTGCATCATGTACGTGATTTAGATCTAATCTAATCGTCGAGGTGTATCATATACGCGATTGATCGAATCGAATCGTTAAGGCACTAATTAATTACTTATTGTAGCATGCATCACATACACACAAGCAATTAATTAAATGTTTTGTGATTAGTCATGACCCTACTATAATCTTCTCAAGACAATGAGAAGATCGGATGGTCAACCTAAGGTCAACAGCTTCTCAAGCTCCTCCCTTTGACCACCTTGTGTTGCTCGCGCCCTCCTTGTAATTCCGCCTCGAGTGGACCTTCCACCGCTCCATTTTGTACATTACAAAAGTAAAACTTGAGTTACATTCGAGCCTAAACTAATTTACAATAGGAAATATAAAATAGAGGAAGGCACGACGCGTAGGTCACGAATCAAGTACAACACGCACAAACACAAAATGGCACGCAGGCCATATTATGAATTACAACACAATTTTTCAATCTAATTGGGTCTTTTTGGCCATGACCATCACAAAATAATACATAATCCTAAATTATGCAATTTATATAAATTTCTGTAATTTTTATTACAATTTTTACAATTTTTATGAGTAAAAATTCCCGGGGGTCCCGTTTAGTGATTTTCGGGTGCAATCGCGGAACGAAGCCCCTTGTGGGGTCAGGGGCAGCGCCCCTACCCGCGATATAACTATCGTGAGTATTCCTAAGCGATCCTACAGAGCCTTAGTCCGCTGTCCCAAAACGATTTGGGGAGAAACCTTGCCGTTTTGGAAAAATCTTCTCGGTAGTCGAAGCCTACAAGTGTCTAAACACTTGTGCTTCGCTTTTACGAGAAAAATATCCATAAAAACTATAAAAATCATAAATTCACAGAAAGTTACAGATATGTAATTTTCATAAAAATACAAATTAAAACTCATACTCGCTTCGCACGTGGATCTGATACCACTATTGGGTTTTTCGGGCCGCAAAAATCGCTTTTAGCATTGCGGAAACCCCAAAACCCCCATGCCATGGATCCGTGCGAAGATTAAAAGTTCGTAAAACTTTGAGTATGAGTTTTCTAACCTAGATCTACACTAGATCTACAAAGGAGAAGAGTTTACCCTTGATGCGATGCCCTTCACGTATTTCGCTCGTCTAAGGTTCGCCGGATCTCATGAGTATCAAAGTAGATACTCCTCTATGTGTATCCACATGAACAAATGATGGAGAAAACAACTAAAAGGTGTGCTAGCACCCTTAGAAGTTTTGACCAAGGAGGTGGAGGGGAGGGAGAAGAAGATGAGAGCTTGAGAGGAGGAAGAAGATGGAGTTACAAAACAAAATTGAAACTCCACAAGCACTAAAAGTGGCCGGCCACTTTTGATGAGGGGTTATATACTCCATGGAATTTCAAGAGTCAAAAACTCTTGATCTCCCTCATAAGGTGGCATACACATGTTCTAGCCTTGATGATGTGGCACATCACCATTAGCCACTTAATGCCAACTCACCAATGAGGTGGCAAATGGTCAAGTCAAACATTGACCCTTCATCTTCCTCTCAAGTCAAGTCAAACTTGACCACTTCTCTCCCTTGGTTGATCTAATCTAATCTTTGGTTCAAGTTAATTTTAATTTAATGAATCTCTATTGATTGAATTAAATTAATTAAATGAGTCTAAGCCCAAATTAGACTCACATAATACATGAACCAAATTGAGTCCAACTTAATTATCACAATTTGGATTACTCTTAATCCAATTTGGTTCATCACATGAACCTAATCCTTTAGGTTCATCAAATGAACCTAATCTCCATCTAATTGTCCTTTGTGTGTGACCCTATAGGTTCTTGTAACGTTGGCAATGCTCCTAAACCCATTTAAAAGCATAAGTAATGAGCGGTATCTAGCAACACATCATTACTACCCAAGTTACAAGAATGTTGAGATCCAACATCACCTTGTGACTACTAATTGTGACTCTTCACAATATATGACAAGTGCCCTTCTATCCATGACTTCTAGAATGATCAATGTGAGGCATAGACCGTGTCATCCTCTAATCAATCTAAATCTTGAGCTCCAAGTAGACTCACTCAATCAAATGAGCTTAACATCTCATATTGACTCATTTGGGCATGGCCATGCACTTAGTGGTCTCACTCTATCAAGAATATCGATGTCTCTCCCGTCATATAGGAGGGATAGATCCCATCTACATCACTCACATCCCTCCGCATAATTTGTTACATAGCCAGTAATCGCCTTTATAGTCCACCCAGTTACGGGTGACGTTTGATGAAGTCACTGTACGTAACTCCTTATGTAGGGAACCATGGTGACTTCAGGTCCAAGGACTAGTAGTCATACTAATAGCCACATGAGAAAGTATATGACACTCATATAATGATCCATGATACTTTCTCATGGCGGGTCATTCAGTATACATTCTCCAATGCATACCCATGTGTCAACTTGATATCTCCATATCCATGACTTGTGAGATCAAGTCATCGAGTTGACCTACATGCTAGTCTCGTCGCATTAACATTGTCCCTGAATGTTAATACTCGAGTAGGAATGATTAAGAGTAGTGTTCCCTATATCATCTCACTATCGATTCAACCAATCGATTGATATAGGTAAGAACCTTCTACTCAAGGACTCTATTATACTTAGTTATTTGGCACCAATACAAGTAAGTACAATAACCAAAACAAATGTCTTTATTTATATATAGAAGAATATGATACAATGAGTCCATACAACAATCATCAAATGATTGACTCTAAGACTCTAACTAACAAAACAACCTCGGTTGTGCTAGCATTCCCTCAAGGAAGTTTCAACCAAGAAGAAGAAGAGGAGGAGAAGGAAGAAGATTATCAGTCTCATATGTAAAATACAATGCCAAAAATCCTTTTATATTCATCCAATGAATACCAAGGAATTTTTCCCTTTGGTCTTCCTCTAATTAATGCATGATTAATCTAAATTAATCATCATTGTCTTTTGATCTTCCTTCTTCAATAAGTGGATTCAATTGAGTCTAACTTAATGAGTCTAACTCGGATTAGACTCAATCTAACCCAATGAGTCTAACTCAATGAGTAACCTAATAATCTTAAGGCCAATAATAATTTAGTCAAACTAAATTAAACCAATCTCCAAATCAATATGTTCTTTGTGTGTGACCCAATAAGCTCTCATAACATTGACAATGTATCTAAAACTATTTTAGATACATAAACATGAGTGACATCTAGCAATGCATCATTGCTACCCAAGTGACAAGAATATAAGATCCGACCTAAACTTTTTGTGTCTATTATCTTGTATAACTCGGTTCTTCTATCTTTGATATCTAGATTGATCAATGAGACATAGACTGTGTCTTCCTCTTATCAATCTTTGTGTTCCTTGATCCCTAAGTAAACACACTTAATCAAATAATCTCAATATCTCATGTTGACTAATTTGAGCGTAGCCATGCATTCTTGTGTCCTACTCAATCAAGGGGCCCACAAATATCACTTTCATCATATGGAAGGAATAGATCCCATCTATATTACTCACATCCCTCCATATAACTTATTGCATACCTAGTGATCAACTTTATAGTTTACCTTGTTACAGGTGACGTTTACCGATATCAAAGTACACAACTCCTTATATAAGGAACCGTAGTGACTTCATGTCTAAGGACTATCCATTTCAATAGTCACTATGAGAATATTTATGATACTCATATAATGATCTATGAAGTATCTCATGGCGGGTCAATTCACTACATATTCTCTAATATATACCCATGTGTTAACTTGATATCTTATATCCATGACTTGTGAGATTAAATTATCAATTGACTTACATGTTAGTCTCAATGCATTAATATCGTCCTTGCATATTAATGCTTAACTAAGAATAGTTAAAAGTAGTGACTATATATATCTACAAGTTTTCACTATCAATTCAACCAATTGATATGTTATAGACTAGAACTTACTAACCTAGGACATTTTATACTTATTGATTTAGCATAGATCTGAAGTAATATAATAACCATTACCTTTTATTAATGAAATATGATACAATATGTCCTAAGTCAATCAACTCTTGATTGGCTCTTAGGGCTTACACTTACACTTAGGTCACATCCTTGGTTTGGAACTCCACCTTCTTTCTTTGTGAAGGGGTTTCCCCTCTAGGGGAAACCCAAGAGCTTCCTTCAAGACATCAATGATCTGTCATCCTCCAGAGCAAGGAGACACTCCGAAGACATCGACAACGCAACACAAAGCATCTCTCCTCCTCTATTCTCAGATTATGGTTGTAAGAATTATTTATTTTGTGTCTTTGGTTTATTCTTCCTTCTCCATGGAGTATATTCTCTAATTCTTAAGATGTAAGGAGTAATTATAATGTGTTGTTGATGCCTGAACTATGTATTTGTTTATTTTCTTGTTCAATGAAATATTTATGACTTGTTTTATGTGCGTTGTACTTTGTATGCATTTGATGAAATGTATATATGGTGAATGCATGCAGATGTGAAGTATTTATCTCTATGTTATGGTTGACTGCATTGGATAATTAGGGGATCCTTAATGATAGAGGATACCCATTCAACTGGACATACTATGCCCTTAGTGATAAAGGATATCGATATTACCCCACTTTCTGAAGGCCTTGATATAGGGATCAATCCTTTGCTAGAGAGGCTAATTAAAGTTTTAGGAGGTTTTTTCCAAATTAATGTTAAGAAGTTACTTGTGTAATCTAACAATTGTATAACTTGAGGGCCCTATAACAAAGGGTATCCCTTTAACCAAACTTTCTAGGTTACCTTTTCTACTTAATTGCATTAATCTACCGTTAGGAAATACATTAGATAACTATAGTAATTGTATAACCAGGGCCCCAGGATATCCCTTTAATCGAACTTTTTAGCGTTACTTCTTTATTTAATGACATTAGAATTGGTGTTAACTCTATGGTGTGACCTGCGCGGGATTGTGTTAGACATTAGTTAGCATCCCTACACGAATATAAGCATGGAGTCAGGTAGATGAACATATCATAGGGATATTAACTAGTATCATAAAGAAATCAAAATCTAAGAATCTTCCCCCAAAACTAACTTCTCTCTTCAATCTCTCTCTCTCTTGCTCTCTCAACTCTTTCTTGCTCTCTCTCTCTCAATCTTAGTTCTCAAAGCTTGCAACCAACCTCAATTATTTAGATAATTTATCGTACAAAGTCAACTATTGCTAAGTCAACATCACACTACTACATTGAGGGGCTCTCCGACAACCTATGCCCAAGTTCTATACTTGTGTTGTTGGTACATATATTTACTTACATTCAAATTTAGGAGGTTGAAGTGGTGTTACTACTTTGTTCATTTGTAGGAGTTTCTCTTTTTCTGAAAATTTTTAGAAAGGAGAACTTCAGTAGATTACCTAGTTGAAATATTCTAAAGAATTATTGACCTTGAAATAGTAGTCGTTGAATTATGAACCAACTCACTGACTTTGTCTTCTATAATTTATTTTTCCACTGCATATCTCTATCTCTATGATTGTTTTCATAAAAGAAAGATAAATAGTCAAATTAAATTTAACTTAAAACAAAAATTAAAATTATTTAAATTAAATTAAAAAAGTAACTTAAAACTAAAACTAATCAAATTAAATTTAAAACTATTTAAACTTAAATTAAAATGAAATTAAAACTAAAATTAAATTAACTTAAAACTAACTAAAATAGAATTAAAACTAAAATTAAACATAATAAATTCAAATAAAACTTAAATTGAAATTAAATGAAAATTTTAATAAGTCAAACCTAAACTAATTAATCAAAGAAAATAATTAATACAATAATAACATTTCAAAATATGAAATTAATGTTACTGTATTAAAAATATAAAAAATAATTAATTTTACCAATTAGTTTAACTTTAAAGTTATCCTTCGTCAAACCTAATAATTAATTTAATTCTAAACCAAATAAAATTAAAACTAATTTTCAACTTAGCTTTATAATATAAAAATATAATACTTAATTAAATCAAATCAAATAATCAAAATCAATATTTAATAATTTAATTCAAAATTAATTAATTAATTAATTACTTTTATTAAAATTGAATTTCCTGACATAATTCAAAACCAAAATAGATTTAATTTAAAATGATAATCTTTTTATTGGAATAAGTAATTAATCTAATAATTATATTAATTTAAATCAAATCAATCTAATCCGAAACTAATTTTAACTTTAATTAAAATCCAAATCTAAAAATTTAATTCAGAAATTCAAATTATATTTAAATTAAGTTAATTCTTAATTACTAAAACAATTATTCTAATTAATTAAAAATTTATTAATAACTCAATTATTTAAATTAATCCTAAACTAATTAAACCCAAAGCCAATAATTAATAATCAATTATCTTAATTTAATAAAATTAATTAGATAAATATCAAAAATTTATCTGAAATTAATTAGATATTAATCTATTAATCTAATTAAACTTGAAATCGATAATTAAAGACTCAATTATTCTTAATTAATAAATTCAAATTACTAACACTAAATTAATTAAGTTTAAGTTAATTCAAACTAATTAAATTGATTTAAATAATTAATTTAAAAATCAACTTTAAATTAATCCTTAATTAAATTAACTTTAAACTTTAATTAAGTAATAATTTAACCTAAATATAAAAAATTTGAATAATCTCATACAACTATAAGTTTATCTTGTTTAATAACTTAGTAATGGAAAGATGAATTAGGTAAATTAAAAACAATTCCTAAACATTCTTCTAACCTATACATATTATATCACACTTGGAATTTATGATATTTTAAAATGTTGAATTACGGGGGAGCATTGACATCATTTTTGAAATCTATCTTCGAATTTCAAAAACTTCCATTATTTTTTTTTTTTGAAAATTATCATATTATCATTTTTCAAAAGTTATTTTTCAATTTTCAAAATTTATGAACATTTATAATTTTCAAAACTGATTTTCAAAATTCTTAGAAAACTTTCACTATCATAATGAGTTTTCAAAACTTATTCTTGGTTCAAAATTCATCCTAGAAAATTTTCATAACTTAGTTCAAACTTTTTCCTTAGATATTTCAAAACTTAGAATTTTTAAAATTTTCTTTTTGGAAAATTATCAGACACTTATTTTCAAAGGAAATTTGTGAACACATTATACAATTTTTAAACTTGTTTTAAAAAATTTTCTTTGAAAATTTTTAAAAGTTACTTTCAAATTTTTGAGTCTTCAAAATTTATGAAAATGTTTAATCTTCCAAGATCTTTTCATAGAAAATTTTCAAAGACTACTTTTCAAATTTCAAAACTACTTTCACTTATCATATTATTTTTTAAATACTTATATCTTTGATATTTTTTTTTCAAAACTTGGTAGCAACTTCAAAGTTTTCAAACTTTATCAAAATTGATGCGTGTGCTAACCCTAGTTTCTAATGTGTGTCAAAGGAGGAGAGAAGTTAAATTCAGGGGGAGTTTATCTTAAGGGGAAGAACGT
The DNA here is from genome assembly GCF_018446385.1 of Zingiber officinale. Taxonomy (NCBI): domain Eukaryota; kingdom Viridiplantae; phylum Streptophyta; class Magnoliopsida; order Zingiberales; family Zingiberaceae; genus Zingiber; species Zingiber officinale. Next base: position 52,278,343 of record NC_055998.1, on the reverse strand, counting down.
TAACTATCATGTTTTTAATATCATGCTTTTAACTTAACTTTGAATCAGGTTGCCAAATATCAAAAAAGGGAAGATTGTTGGTGTAGGGAGCATCATAATCAAACTTATATTTTGATGTTGTCAAAAGTTCAAGTTAATTCTTGTTGTTACTTGATGAATTGATCCAGTATTCAATATACTCAACACAGAGAGCCCTAGTAGGTCAGCTGGACCCGATACTAGATAAGGGAAGTCTCAACAGATGGTGGAACCAGACAAGAAGTCCAGATGGATCAAGTGGATTTGACATCTAGCAGGTGGACTCGATAGGTCTAAAAGACCTAATATCGAGTTAAGTGGAAGCCTTAGCAGCGATCTGATGCTGAGCTATTAAGTCTAAGCAAGTCTGGAGGACTCAATATTTGGTAGGTGAGTTGAGGTAAGCTACTGGAGTTAGTGTGGAGAGGTTATGTCCTAGGAAGGGGCAAATCCTAGATCGTTGATCCAACTGAAAAAATCGGGAGATTTTCAAATTGAGATCAAGATAGGTCTTAGTGTCTTCTCTTACTCATGCATTATTTCATGCTATGCTAACTCTTTTTTGTAGGAATATTTTTGTTATATCAAACTAACTCTATTTTATAGGAATATTATCATTATATCAAACTAACTCTATTTTATAGAAATTGATGGGATTGGTCGATCGACTAGAAGGTTCAATCGACTGAACCAAGCTAACATGGCACAGAGTTTAGGTCACATAGAACACATTTGGTATTCAGGTATATAGTTGACCAAACCCAAAGATTAGTCAACAGAACATTAAGTGGCATTGATGACGTAGAAGATCATAATCAGCGAAGAAGGAATTTTTAGTTATCGGTCGATCGATCAAATCTTTCAGTCTACCAAATAATAAATGTATTAGTAACATAACGATCAGATCTCGGTAAAGAAGGAAGGTTCCATGATCAATCGACCGATGGGGAGATTAGTCAATCGAAAGGATCAGTCCATCGAATGACTTTTTCGGTTGGCCGAATGCTACTTATAAAAGTACACCTCGAGCTCTGAGCAAGCAAAACTTCTATGCATCCTTTTGATCTTCTATCTATTCATCATCTGTGCTATTGTTACAGCATGTGTAAGCTTTTCTCCTATTGCATCAAAAAACTCTTTGACATTAGCGCTTGATCTCCTATCCTCATTGCCAGTATAATCTTTTATATTGCTTGTAATTTATAAAGATATTGTAAAGTTGTTACTATATCTATTCATTGTACGAATTACTTCTTTTTGGAGGTTATGGAAAGACAGATTTTAGTGAATTATCCAATTGTGAAATTAAGGATCATGGGTCTTGGAGTAATAGTCAACACAGGCTTCAAACCAAGTAACCAACTGTGTCTCTTTTTTTGCTATCTTATTCTGTTGCTTACTTTGATCTCTATTTACGATATGAAAAAGAAACGATATTTCATGAGCAATATTCACTCCTTCCCCCTCTATCCCTTTTCTGATCTTTTATTTTTCATATTTTTCACAAAAACTAGAGAAGATGTAGTGTGAATAGAATTAAGAGAAGGACAAAGAAATCGCTAACACAAGTTAGTTTTACTTGATTCAGAGCTTTCGACGACTCCCACTCCATAGTCTACACTCGTTGAGTGTTTACATTGAGCAATTCACTAATAGTTTGAAGAATTGTAAAAGAAATCTGAATATAAAGTAAATGCAAATATAAAATTTACCAAAAACTTTAAATGAGTAGTAGCTTTCGTATTAGTTGTTGGATCAGTGTTTGGATATATTGGAGAGCTTTTTGGAGTAGCGTGCAAGTACAAAAGTTATAGAGAATTATATTCTAAAGCTGCTAGTCAAAGCCCTTTTTACAGCCTTTTCTAGGATCCTATACTGGTCCCGGGGTGTCTAGACTGAAGCCTATCTGATCCTGATTCATCGGAGATTTATCCAATTCTGGGGGCCTAGACTACCTCGGCCGCTTGTATGGCTGACATGGCCACACCTCGGTGAAGCTCTATTTGCATAGGTTTTATCCATCTTTGGGAGCCTGTACTCATCTAAGAGACTGTACTATGATGTGTGCTAGTCAATCGGAGCACTACATCTCATCTGCACTCGTGGCTGGGTTCAACCCAATCTGGGCACTTGGACCCACTCCAGGTGCTTAGACCCTTTCTAGGCACTTGGAAGTCCTTTTTCCAACTAACTTTTAGCTTTGATTTCCTATACCATAGAGTTAGAACAAAAGGCAAAATATAGTATTTTAACTTAGTATGGTAGTCTTGGGACTGTCCGATTCTGACTTTTAAATTTTTCATGAAAACATAGATCGAATCGATGCCTACTATTCCCTTATCTGGAAACACCTCCTCACCTACTCCTCTTAGGAAAGTTGTCACGCCCTGGAGGAGTCCCTGTTCGGTAAACGGATAGTATATCTCCCCTTATGATAACATATAAAACCTGAATACATTGTCATATGGTTGTACAAGTATAATATCTACAATCCACACGGTTAAAACAAAATAAACCACACAGTTTAATATACATACATGCTAGATCAACAACCACACAACTAGTAAAACAAACCACACGGGAAGTAAGTTGAATCGATAGCACACACATGGCTAACACAACAATAAAATCCAAAAACTAATAAAAGTTGTCATAAGGCTCAAAACCCAAGAGTAAGGAAAAGTATTACAAAACCAAGCCCGAATACAAAGTATAAATAGCAGTGTGAAATAGCAAGAAAAAATTGATCTTAGATGTGATATAGGTCTGGTAGCCAGGATCCTCCTAGCAACTCCTCAAATAACTATCTGTTACCTAAGGAAAGTAAAACATACATAGGGGTGGTGAGTCCGGGTGACTTGGTGGATAATAGATAGTGATAGTGCATGGTCAAATGGTACATATATGAATATGGAGATAAAAGGTATACAATCTCAATATAGAAATAAGAACATGATCATATATGACATAATAAATATAAATACTAGTACTGATCTAATACACAGTATAATATTAGTAAATCACTAGGGATCAACAACAGATCTACTTGTAACACCTGAGCAATATATATAATACCATATACATGTATGATAAATGAACATATATAAATCATGGCAAGATCTCAAATATATGCAACATGTATCTACAACATAAGCAACCTACTCAACTATAAATAATGCAATGATGAGAAGAGCCAAATAATGATCAACATGGAAACTGCAAAGCCTAAGCATGTGCCAGTACATATAACAATAATAGATCGTCATGTGTGGGAGCAAAGCTCCACTACCAGATATATCATTATATGTAGGAGCAACACTCCACCACAAGCAAATCAACATATGTGGGAGTAATGCTCCTCCATAAGCAATACATCATATGTGAGAGCAACGCTGCACCACAAGCAAACCATCATATATAGGAGCAACCCTCCACTATAAGAAATACAATATATGTGAGAGCAACGCTCTACCAAAAGTAATACATCTTATGTGGGAGCAACTCTCTATCACAAGAAATACAAATGACCAAGACATATAGCTATCTAGCTATGGACTATCCAAGATCATGCTACCACAAATCACTGTAGGCAGTTCGAAATATCAGGGTCCCCATCTGTGCAAAATCATTCTACCACATATCACTTTGGCCAAATAGGAAGTAGCTATCTAGCTACGGGTTGCACAAGATTACTCTGCCATATAGCAATGTAGGCAACCCAGAGTATAGCACTCACTGTAACTCTAACCTCAACCAACAATGAAAGGGAGCCCTGGTCGATAAGATACATACAAATTTAGATGTATAATAATCACTATCAACTGACTTTGACCTCAACCTAGTACGGGAGAGAGCCCTAGCCAGTAAGGTACATGCAAGTCAAGATGTATAACAATTCACTATCGACTAGCTCTAACCTTAACTTACAATGGGAGGGAGCCCTGGCCGACAGGATATACACACGATCACTGTCAACTCTCTCAATATCATAGTGGAACACAATTGTCAACCACTCATAGAAGACTTAATTAATAGGATATATAGACAACAACATAGTGTAGTGTTACTTATATAGTAATCGACTACATCAATAGGAGTATACGAATTCTATACAACGGTACACAATCATACCTAGCATGATCAACATAGGTGTCTCCAGAAACATGATCTATCCATCGCATATATCTATATAGAGGGAAAAACCATCAAGTGTCTACTAAACAATATATACTGAAGGTAGCACACCTATAGTTCACACCATATACGTGTGCACCCTATAACATAGGTATAATTAATATGATATCTCTAATAAACCACACCAAACACATGTGCATACACAACATAGGTGATGGGCACTGGAATTTCGTTCTGTTTAAATTTTCCTGTACAAAAATTATACAAGTACAAAACTTTTCCTAGCAACCCGCATGTTCGATCAGACATGTGTTTGATCAATCAAGCAAGTTCTTGACGGATCAAAGCACACCTTGATCGAAGTACAAGATCGCTGGCCTCTTGTGTTGGTATTTAAAATCGATATGAAGAAAACTAAACTAATTACACAGCGAAATTAAAGAACTAGTTGTACCTTTTCTTTGTAGCTAAAGATCTCTTGATCTTCTGCTATATTCCTCTTCTCTTCTTGGACGTCGTGTGGGCAATGATCTACCATGACAACACTACCTTCCTTCTCTTCTCGGTTTCCAAACCCCTGGCTACAAAAGGAGACTCTAGGATGGGGCACCTTCTAATCTTCTTCCTCTTCTTCTTCTTCCTCTTCCCCAATCTGTCGGGCACCAAGGAGGAGGGGGTGCCGGTCACCAAGGAGGAGGGAGGGGGGGAGGGGCGCCGACCACCAAGCAAGGAGGAAGGGGGGCGCCGGCCACCAAGCAAGGATGAGGGGAGGGGTGCCGACCCTAGGTGAAGAGGAGGTGGTGCCGGCCACAATCAAGGGAGAAGGGAATTGTGGAAAATTAGGTTTTAGGGGCACCACCTACTCCTTTTATAACCTTTGTCGTCGGTTACAAAGAAAGAAAAATAACAAAATTCTGTTAAGAAAAAATCGCTCTTTCTATAACCTTGTTGAACCAAACCAAGTTAAACCAAACCAAGTTAAGTTAAACCAAACCAAGTTAAATTTAACCAAACTATATTAAGTTAAACCAAACCAAGTTAAGTTAAACCGAACCAAGTTAAGGATGGGTGGATGCAAGGCTTTATATAGAGCCTACAACAGGGCCCTAGAGGAGGAATTGGTTTAGGCCTCCTGATGGTCTTGGGCTTCCTGTGTTCGACCCGAATACCCAACCCAAGTCCATCAATAATAACTCATACCACTAAAGGGTTATTATTGAACTACCACACCAATCTCATATTACAATATGGGCTCCTTCTTATCATGAGTGTGTTAATCTCCCTGTGTTTAAGAGATCGTATGTCTGTTAATTAAATGACTTACTAAAAACTCAATTAATTAACATCTAATTCCAAGAGTAGTACCACTCAACTTTATTATCATGCCGGACTAAGTCCACCTACAGGGTTTACTTAATAATCCTTATGAGCTCCTCAAGGGGACATTATCTGCCTAAATAATTAGGACACAGATTCCTTCTATAATCAACAACACACCATATAAATAGTACTATTTCCCAACTCATTGGGCCTATTGATTTAACAAATAAATCTCACCCATTGATAAGTTAAAGAAATAAATATTAAGTATACGTGCTTGTTATTATATAGGGATTAAGAAGATGCACATCCATAATAACAGAGGTTCTATTCTTTTATATAGTCAGCATAAATCGAACAACCTCAAATAGTCCTGCTCAATACACACATAGTGTACTACTGTAATTTTAGAGTCAAGACAAATTAATATCAAATTACATTACAACCGTTCCAATGGTTTGTCCCTATCCATCTTGGTTGTGAGCTACTATTTATAAATTATAAGAAACCGATAATATGATCTTCTGTGTGGCACCACACACCATGTTATCTACAATATAAATTAAATAAACAACTGCATCGACATATATGTAAATATAAAATGCATACATTTGACCGAAGTGATTCTCATTTCAAAATATTTCAAAACAGATATTCATATAAAAACTAGGCTTATAGTATACATTCCAACAATCTCCCACTTATACTAAAAGACTATGCTGCCATAAATGCTGCAATACATATGATTCCCATCCCCTCAACATGCCTATCAAAATCTCTCGCGGGAAGGGCCTTAGTGAAAGGATCTGCCAGGTTATCTTCTGACGTAATCTTAGCGACAACAACCTCTCCTCATTTTATGATGTCTCGTATCAGGTGCTACTTGTGCTCAATGTGTTTACTTGCCTTATGGGCTCGTGGTTCCATCCAATTTGCTACTGCACCACTATTATCACAATAAATTGTGATAACTTTGGGCAAACCAGGAATCACATCTAAGTCCATCAAGAAGTTTCTGAGTCATACAACTTCTTTTGCTGCCTCAGAGGCTGCTACATACTCAGCTTGCATGGTGGAGTCTGAAAAGCATTTCTGCTTTATACTCCTCCATGCTATGGCTCCACCTTCCAAAGTAAACACATACCCCGAGGTTGATTTACTGCTATCCCTATCTGATTGAAAGTCTGGATTCGTGTAACCCACATGGACCAAATCATCTGCCTGGTAAACCAGCATATAATCTCTAGTCCTTTTCAGGTATTTTAATATATGCTTTACGACAGTTCAATGTCCCAGTCCTGGGTTACTTTGATATCTGCTAACCTTGCCCACGACAAAATAGATATCCAGACTTATACATAACATCCCATACATTAGGCTTCCTACAGTCGGAGCATAAGGAATTACCTTCATCTCCTCTGTCTCCTTTGATGTATTAGGACACATCCTTTTAGATAAAGGTACTCCATGCCGAAAAGGTAAAAAACCTTTCTTGGAGTTTTGCATGCTAAAACAAGCTAGGATAGTATCGATGTATGAAGCTTGGGATAAACACAACATCCTTTTCTTACGATCCCTTATTACTTAGATACCAAAAATATGTTGATGGTGCAGGAAGCATCCGACGATCGAACCAGTGTTTTGATAATGACAAAGGATTCAAAGTTAAGGTTATGTTGTGATCTAACAGTTTGAATGAGCTTGCAAGAAAGTCCTAAGTGTACTTAGGCAAAAGTCCTAACTGAGGTTGGGCAGGTAGAAAACCCTAGGGGGTGGTAATCCTAGGTCATAGGGGATGGTAACCCTATGCGGAAAGTCTTGGTAGGTCGAGGGCTTCAGGCAATAGTCCTAGTGGGTGATAACGCTAGGTGGAAAGTCCTGGTGTTGCGAACCAGGTGTAAGACTGGACGGGTCGGGGAGCGGGCATCCAGCAGAAAGTCTGGAAGCATCGAGCGCTGAGAAAAAGTCCAATCGATCTGGAGGATCGCACTAGCAACAAGTAACTCTCCTGAGTGGAGTAGGTGAGGACGCGTTCCCCGTAGAAGGAATAATAGGCGTCGGGTCGACCTAGGGTTTCCTGTCAGAAATCCGAAGTCAGACCCGGACAGTCCAGAGATTGTCAAACACCTTTCTTATCATATTTATGTGTGTTAACCTTGTCTTGCAGGGTATATGTGTATTTTGTGGACTAACACATTGTGCAGGGATAAAAGAGCATACTTCACCTCGGATGAATAGTACCCGAGGCGCCTCCATGGAGCTTGGAGGTGACTCAGGTACAAGGTGGAGGTTGTCTGTGAGAAGGAGCTGGAGGCGCCTTCATGGGGACTGAAGGCACCTTGGACCGCGGCTTAGAGGTGCCTTAGAGTGGCGTTGAAGGCCCCTTCAGGTGGATAACAAGCAGCGGTCAAAGCCTGATCGACAATGGCTGAGTCGGGATAAAATTTTGGGTTGGAGGCGCTTTGGAGCTTAATGGAGGCACCTTGAACACCCTTTATAAGGAAGTCTCAAGGCAGCAGTAAAAAATAACACCTTCTAAGCCATCTTTGTGCAACAAGCTGCTAACGAGACCTTCTGACAAAGCCACAACTTGACACCGACGACCCGGAGCTCAGAATCTTCAATTTTCTACTGTCATTGGTATAATTTAGTTGTTTCTTTTTAATTATTGTGCTTCATCTTGTAAACACTTTAACAAAATTATAGTTGCTGCCGAACGTAAATGCTCAACGAGCATGGGCCTTGGAGTAGGAGTCACCACAGGCTCCGAACAAAGTAAACGACCTGTGTCTTTCTCTTTTTGTCGTTTATTTTATTTCGCTACGTTATTCGAGTTTTACGATTCCAAAATGAAATAGCCACGAGCGCTATTCCCCCCCCCCCCCCCCCCCCACTCTAGCGCTTTCGATCCAACAATTGGTATCAAAGCGGGGTAGCGTTGATCTGGTGCAACCACCAATCACTCATTTCTTTCGTGGTATTTTCTATTTTTCAAAGTCGATTGGAACTAGCATAATTGCTATTTTCTGATCATGTTTTCTTCGTTCAAATCGGCTCTTGCTCGAAGTTGGTGCAACTGTTAGCATTTCGAGCCGCAAAAACCGCTTTTTGCGTTACGGAAACCCCGAAGCTAGCCACGGATCCATGCGAAAATATATAAAATAATCTTTACATGTTTGTCTACACTAGATCTACCTTAAATCTACATGAAAAGAGTGTTACCCTTGTAGCGATGCCCTTCATTTATCCCCCTTGTCCAACGGTTGCCGGATCTCGTAGAGTGTCAAGTGAACACTCCTCTACACGTATCCACACGGACAAAAAGGTGGAGAGAACAACTTAGAGTGTGCTAGCACCCTTGAGAAGTCTCGGCAATGGAGGATGAGAGCGAGAGAAAAACTAGAGAGGAAGAAGAAGAAGCAAATGAGCACACCATGCAATTCATTCACACATATCGGCAGAAATCCTTTCTTAGAATTCTGCATGGCAAACCGTAGTAATACCGTGTCAATATATGTACTTTGACTTAGGCCAAGCAATCTCTTAGATCTATCTCTATAGATCTTTATGCTTAGAATACAGGCTGCTTCCCCTAAGTCCTTCATTGAGAAACAATTTCCCAACCAAGTCTTTACAGACTAAAGCAAAGGGATGTCATTTCCAATGAGTAGAATCCACATACTGTAACACCCCAAATTTTATGATTTGGAGTCCTAAAAGACCTTATTAAAATCTAGAAATACTTTAGAAAAATTCTAGAGATTTTTAGGAATTTATAGAGTATTTTTATGCTATTTTTGGAGTTCGTTTGATATTTTTACCAAGAGAAAGAAGTTTAAAAAAATAATAAAAAATATATATGTTGAAGCCGGGTTTTGAACCCAAGACCTCGGACCCAAACCAGGTTTTAACCGGACGCAGCCGACCAGCCGAGCTACGCTCGTTTTGTTAATCATATATGGAGCGATATATATTTAAGTAGTAGTTAGGAACAGTAAGATAAATTGGAAATAAAAATGCGCGGCTGAGGATTCGAAACCCAGACCTTTGATTTGGTCAAAACATGGCTGACCAACTGTTCCGCGATTATTTCATGAACAGACAAGAACATGTAATATTGTTAAGTTATAAAAGGACAAGTTAAGAGGGGGTTAAGTTATTTCTTTTCTCTCCCGTGACCTAATTCCTTCGCCCTTTCCTCTCTCGCGCGCGCGACAACGCTGTTCGGGCGACGGCGTCGGCGATCTTCGTGAGCGAAAACGAAGCCGAGGAAGCTAGGGCTTCTCCGACGAGCACCCCTCTCCGTGGAGTCTTCGTACCATCGGGCCCCTCTCGTCAAGAAGGAAGTCGGGAGCACGAAGAAGAGCCGGGATTGGGAGCTCCCCCGAACCCTAGAAGCACTAGGAGGTTTCTCCTTTGGCTGTGAGTCAAGGAAACGAAGGTGAGTTGCTACTCACCTGCAGTAGGATAGCTCCGAGGTTTTATTCCTTGTTTCTTTCTTTTTTCTGGATTCTATTCTCTTCTTGTTTGGCCGAAGTATGCAGTAGGATTGTTGTTCTTGAGGTTTGCTACCGTGAATCTCAAGTTCAGATTTGTTTAGGTTTGGAAAAGGAACAAATTAATCAGATGAGCATGTAGTTTAGCATTTCAGCTTGTAGAGATTCTGGAATAGATTTCTTTGTTGTTAGTTTTAAGCATACAGTATTTGATCCATTGGTTGTGTAGTATAGTTTTCAATTCCAGAATTTCTTTTGTTAAATCTGAGTATGAGGAATGGTATTTGTTTTGTTTTCCAGTAGCAAACCCCTTACTAGTTACAATGGTTTCCTTTTTTGTTGCCGGAGCATGTATGAAACCCTTGGATCTGTTAGTTTGCTAGTGGGCAAGAACAGCCCTTGCTGTTGGTTCCGGATTGTACATGCAGTTTTATTTGCATTTTGTAACCATGAACAACTTAATTAGAGCTTAGAACAGCCCCTCTTAGAGCTTGTTACAGTCAGGATTCTAGTATGCTTTGATTCCATGCTTGGATTTTTCTGTACAGCAAGTGTTTTAGTGTTTCCTGTTTCAGATTTAGTGTGCAGTTTTAGAACCATTTAGTTACTGCCGTGAGTTTGATAAAGAAGAGGAGAAGAGATTTTTAATTAGATTTTAAGCTTCAGCAGATTTTAGCCTTTTTTTTTTGTGCCATGCATTAAAAAGAACAGCCTTTGGAACCTGCTGTAACAGATTATGGTTGCTAGGGATTTAGTCCTTCCTTGCCTTTGGAACCTGCTATTAGTTTAAGAACAGTTAGTTAAATAGATTTATTTTTTTAAGCATGATCGGCTTGTAAATGAACAACAATGAACAGATTTAATTAGGGAAGTTTCAGTTGGATCCTTAGTAGCTAATCCATACACGAAGTTTTAGTATATCATGCGTAGATGTTTGATAACAGCAATATCCCTTCTTATATCTCGGTTTCCATGAAAGGTGCTTATTTCCAATTATGTTAAGGATTATAGCATGTAGTAGTATGCTAATTCAGTTTGCCTTGCCACTAAATGAGCATGCACAACTTAGTATACTAGTAAGTTTGGATAGATTATTTGTTACTGGTTTAAGGGCAAGAATAACCTTGTCATAACAGTTCAGAATTAGTTTATTTTGCTCTACCTGACAGCATGTTTAGAAAGTCCAAGTTAGCTTTCAATTGCTCTATTTTACAGCATGTTTAGTAAGTCTAAGTTAGCTTACTTTTGCTCTATTTTACAGCATGTTTAGAAAGTCCAAGTTGCTTTCTTTGCTCTATCTTTATAGCATGCAGATTTTTATAAGTAAAGTATGCAGATTTTGATAGGCTTAATATGCAGATTTTTGTTAGGCTTTGCATGCAGATTTATGTTAAGCTTTGTATACAGATTTTCAGTACGTAGGGTGTGTTCTAGTGCACACCAAGTGCTTGATAAAATGCTTAGCTCAATATAATGCTACAGTAGGCATTTTAATAGCTCAGTTAATGCAGTAGAAGCATTTAAAATAACTTATTTAGTCTTGCTTCAGCTTATATGAGACTACGGTCCAATGGGTGGGCTCCCACAGTCGCCTCTAGGTTCAGATAACCTAGTTAAAGCAAGGTAAGAAAATTAGCTATGAAATCAGTATTTTATTTTCAGCAGTGGCACTGTACTGGATTAGATATCCATTGGGTTGGGCTCCCACAGTCGTCCCTAGGTTTAGATAACCTAGTAAACCCTACTAGACTCGGAACTTGCAATCCCGGGTTTAGTTAGGGATGCGTGCACAGCAAGTACAGTTGCCGGGCCCATCAGCAGCATGATTATTATTTTAATCTATTATGTAAATAGTTTTCAAAACTTCACAAATTAGTTATGTGAATACAAGTTAGACTCAGTTTAGCATTAATTAGTTTAGCTTAGGTATCAATTCAGTTTCTTATTGATACACATGATAGTTCTATGATTGGCTTTACATGTTAGTTTATCAGTTAGTTTCTTCGCTATTTATGAGCATGATTAGCTATACATGTTTAGTATTTCAGTTAGTATGATTCCTTTACTGCTATTTATGAGCATGATTAGCTATACACGTTTAGTATTTCAGTTAGTATGATTCCTTTACTGCTATTTATGAGCATGATTGGCTATACATGTTAGCTTTTCAGTTAGTTGATTTCTTTGCTATTTATGAGCATGAGTAGCTCTACATGTTAGCATTCAGTTTTAGCATGTTTTTATTTATATACATGCATATCGAGTTTTTGTGAGTAGGATAGCGCTCACTAAGCTTTTAGCTTATAGATACTATTTTCCTCCTACTGCAGATAAAGGAAAAGGAAAAGTATAAGAAGGAAGGCGACAAGGAGATGCTGTGACAGTGTGTGTGGTGCCAGGACTATGGAGAGATCCAGAATTAGCTGGCAAAATTGTCAAGACTTTTCTTTTAGTTCTCTTTTAATGTTATATTGAAATTGAGTTTATTTCCGCATTTGTAGTTTGATACCTCCTATTGTTGGAGTGATATGGTTGTTTGCCATTGCTAGAGTAGTTTCATATTTTTATTGTGTTATTATACTGCGTGGTTGTGAAATTATATGTTCCAGCCGCCTGTGGCTGAGTATATTCTGTATGTATTTACAGATATGGTCACCGGTACAGGGGAGACTCTGCCGAAATTTTTCGGTAGGGTTTTCCTAAAGATTTTTATCATACCGGTTAAGTAGAGTTAGTAGTCAAGTAACGGTTATCCTTAGAGTGTAGTAGTAGTAAGAAGGGTGGTCGTTACACATACAATACACGGAAGACAACTGTGTTCTCAACAACCTTCTTGTAGACACAGGGTTAATCTTCATTCTTGATGAAACCAAACTGTTTGATTGCATCATCGAATCGAAGATTCCAGCTCCGAGTAGCTTGCTTTAGTCCATAAATGGACTTATGCAGCTTGCATACTCTGCTAGTAAGCAATGGATCTACAAAACTCTCAGGTTGTGTCATGTACACATCCTCGAGCAAGTTTCCATTCAGAAATGCGGTTTTGACATCCATTTGCCAGATCTCATAATCGTGGTATGCTGCAATAGCAAGCATTATCCGAATGAACTTAAACATCGCTACTGGAGAAAAGGTTTCATCATAGTCAATACCATGAATTTGCTTGAAACCTTTAGCTACCAAATGACCCTTATAGGTTTGCAAATGTCCATCCATGTCAGTCTTTCTCTTAAAGACCCACTTACACCCAATGGGTTTGACGCCTTCAGGTGGATCAGCCAAAGTCCAGACTTGGTTGGTGTACATGGATTCCATCTCAGATCTCATGGTCTCTAGCCATTTCTCATAATCTGGTCTCATTACAGCTTCCTGATAGGAGGTAGGCTCATTCTCAATGAGCATAACGTCATCATGGTCAGGCAAGAGAAATGAGTATCTCTCAGGCTGACGACGTACCCTGTCAGACTTGCGAAGAAGTAGGTCTACTTGAACTGGTTGTTGTTCCTCAACTCCTTGAGCAACAATCTCATCATCCACAACATTTTGTGGTTCCAGTTCAACTTCCATCAAGGCTTCAGTGCTATGGTCCATACCTTGGACTTCTTCAAGATCGAACGTACTCCCACTAGTTTTTCTAGAAACAAAGTCCTTTTCTAGAAATACCCCAGTCTTAACCACAAACACTTTGTGTTGACTGGGAATGTAGAAATAATATCCCTTCGTTTCCTTGGGATATCCTATAAAATAGCACTTATCGGATTTGGGTCCCAGTTTGTCCGAGACTTGACGTCGAACGTAAGCCTCACAACCCCAAATCCTCATAAAAAAATATCTGGGCATCTCTCCCAGTCCATATCCTATATGGTGTCTTTATCACAACTTTGGATGGAACACGGTTAAGTGTGAAGGCTGCTGTGTCTAGAGCATATCCCCAAAAGGATATAAGAAGATCTGTGTGACTCATCATAGATCGCACCACATCTAATAGGGTACGATTCCTCCTTTCGGATACATCATTCCACTGTGGTGTTCCAAGAGGAGTGAGTTAGGATAGAATTCCACACTCAGGTAGATAGTCACGAAACTCATGGCTAAGGTATTCACCATCTTGATCTGGTCAAAGTACCTTAATACTCTTGCCAAGCTGGTTTTGTACTTTATTCTTGAATTCTTTAAACTTTTCAAAGGATTGTGACTTATGTGTCATCAAATACACATAACCATATCTACTGAAGTCATTAGTAAATGTAATGAAGTACCTATAACCACCTCTGGCAGTGACATTGAAAGGGCCACATACATCACTATGTATAAGTCCTAACAAGTCAGTCACTCTTTCACCGTGTCCACTAAAGGGAGTCTTGGTCATCTTTCCCAGTAGACATGACTCGCATGTCTCATATGATTCAAAATCAAATGAGTCCAACAAACCATCTTTATAGAGCTGGGATAAGTGATTCTCATTTATATGACCTAAGCGACAATGCCAGAGATAGGTTCGGTTCACAACCATCTTTATAGAGCTGGGATAAACGAAAAGCCTTTCTTGTCTAAACAAGATACTGAAATGATGTTCTTTGTGAGAGCAGGCACATAACAACATTCATCTAATTCTAGTACAAGCCCAGAGGGCAGAGATAGATAGTAAGTTCCTACAGCAACAGAACAACCCGTGCTCTATTGCCTACTCGTAGGTCCACCTCGCCCTTCGTCAATGTCCTGCTATTTCTCAGCGTCTGCACATTAGTACAAATGTGAGAAACACATCCGGTATCTAATACCCATGATGAAGAAATAGAGAGATTAACTTCTATAACATATATACCTGAAGTAGAAACCTCATTTCTCTTCTTCTTAAGATCTTCCAGGTATACTTTGCAGTTCCTCTTCCAGTGTCTAATCTGACCGCAGTGGAAGCAGGTAGCATCCTTGGCAACCCCTCCTTTAGGTTTCATTACCTTGCCTTTGCCCTTGGCTTGGGACTTTCCCTTGCTTTTAGGCTTGCCCTTGCCTTTATGCTTTTGTACCATCAAAATGGAGTTGGGCTTTATCTTCTTAAGGTTGAGCTCAGCAGTTCTCAACATTCTTAGCAGCTCAGGCAATGGCTTATCAATTTCATTCATGTTGTAATTCATGATAAATTGACTATAACTCTCTGGCAAGGATTGCAAGATCAAGTCAGTGGCCAGTTCTTGGCTAAGTTGGAATCCCAGCCTCTGTAGGTTCTCTATGTACCCAATCATCTTGAGTACATATGGACCTACGGGAGTCCCATCTTGTATCTTGCACAGAAACAATGCCTTAGAGATCTCGAATCTCTCGTGCCTTGCTTGTCCTTGATATAGTTAATGAAGATGTTCAACCATATCATAAGCAGTCATCAACTCATGTTGCTTCTGAAGCTCAGAGTTCATGGTTGCGAGCATGAGGCATGATACATCTAATGCATCATCCTGATGCTTCTTATAAGCATCTCGGTAGCTCGCATGGCAGTGACAGGAGGTGCCTCCGGAATGGGCTTCTCTAGGACGTACAGTTTTCTTTCTTGTGTGAGAACGATTCTCAGATTCCTGTACCGGTCCAGGAAATTAGCTCCATTGAGCTTGTCCTTGTCAAGGACAGAACACAGGGAGAAAGTGTTCGTGTTTATCGACATGGCAATCTACAACATAAATAAAGCAGAGAGTAATTATCATATTCCACTGATCATTTAATTAGGCCTTTAACTAAATGATGCTCCCACTGAATTATAGGATTTTTGTAGAATCAAGTCATGGATGTGGTCAAACCACACTACTATATTCATACCTATTAGCTATAATTCTCGTGGGACAAGATCCACATCATACTACACCTTGAGTTAGCTTTGGCTAAATCGCCCAAGACTTAGTATGATCGGTAGATAACTAATTATCAATTACATCTCTATGCAACTCTTGTTTATCCAACTGTTGGAAAATGCCTATAGTTTTACCCGATTCAATTGAGTTAACTAGTTATACTCAATCTAATTGAGTTTGTACTCACCCAAGCTTTGATAGGTGGGACCAAGTTGTCCCTCTGCACCCTACCAAGATAATATGCGTTGCTCTACTTTGACAGATTCAACAACAACAAATGATCGATGTAGTGATGGGTATCAAAACTTGGTAGACATTTTGAGTTGACTTGATTAAGATCGAATCTAATCATGAATGTGTATCATATACGCATTAAGACACTAATTACCCTACATTAGCATGCATCACATACACACAAGCAATCATATATACTGATTAATTAATTGTGATGAGTTCATGACCCTATTACGATCTTCTCAAGCTAATGAGAAGATCGGACGGTCAACCTAGGGTCAACGGCTTCTTCAAGCATCTCCTTTTGACCGCCATGTGTTGAAATCACCCTCCTCGTAGCTCCTTCTTGAGTGGACCTTCCACCTCTTCATTTTGTACATTACAAATATGAAACTCGAGTTACATTCGAGTCTAAAATCTATTTACAATAGGAACATAAGAAGGGAGGCACGACGCGCAGGTCGCATATCATATACAACACGCACAACACAAAAAAATGACGCGCAAGTCATATTATGAATTACGTACAACACAATTTTATCAAATCAAATTGGGTTTTTGGGCCATGATCATCACAATATCATACATAATTCTAAATTATGTATTTTACATAAATTTCTATAATTTTACTACTGTTTTTATCAATTTTATGAGTCACAACTTCCCGGCGGTCCCGATTAGCGATTTTCGGGCGCGATCGCGAGACAATGTCCCTTGCGGGGTTAGGGGCAGCGCCCTTTCTCACGAAATGAATGTCGCGAGTGTCCCAAACTGATCTAAAAGCGCCTTAAGTCGCTGTCCCAATACAAAAATAATTTTGTTTGGGCAAGACCTTGTCGTTTCGGAAGGTTTTTCTTGATAGTCGAAGCCTACAAGTGTCCAAGCACTTGTTGCTTCACCTCTACAAGAAAAATACTCACAAAATCCATAAAAATAGAAAAATTACAGAAACTTACAGATCTGAAAGCTTTTTCATATTAACAAAAACAAAACATGTACAAGCTTCGTACGTGGCTCTGATACCACTGTTAGCATTTCGAACCGCAAAAATCATTTTTTGCATTGCGGAAACCCCGAAGCTAGCCACGGATCCGTGTGAAAATATATAAAATAATCTTGTACATTTTTGTCTACACTAGATCTACCTTAGATCTACATGAAAAGAGTGTTACCCTTGTAGTGATGCCCTTCGCTTATCCCGCTCGTCCAAAGGTTGTCGGATCTCGTAGAGTGTCAAGTGAACACTCCTCTACACGTATCCACATGGACAAAACGGTGGAGAGAACAACTTAGAGTGTGCTAGCACCCTTGAGAAGTCTCGGCAATAGAGGATGAGAGGGAGAGAAAAACTAGAGAGGAAGAAGAAGAAGTGAATGAGCACACCATGCAATCCATTCACACACCTAAAGTGGCCGACCACTTAATGGAGGTTTAATACCTCCATGGAACACCAAGAGTCATGTCTCTTGGTCTTCCTCATGAGGTGGCACACAATGATGTAGCCTTGATGATGTGGAACATCATCATTGGTCGACCCCATGCCAAGTCACAATGAGGTGGCATTTGGTCAAATCAAACTTGACCCTTCATCTTCCCTCTCAAGTCAAGTCAAACTTAACCTTTTTATCTCCCATGATTGATCAAACCTAACCTTTAATTCAATGAATCTCTATTCATTGAATTAAATTGACTCAATAAATCATAGTCAAAATTAGACTTATTCAACACATGAATCAAATTAAGTCCAACTCAATTAGTCTAATTTGGATTACTCTTAATTCAATTTGGTTCATCATATGAACCTAATCCTCTTGGTCCATCATATGAACCTAATCTCCATCTAATTACCCTTTGTGTGTGACCCTATAGGTTCTTGTAACGTTAGCAATGCTCCTAAACTCATTTAGAAACATAAGTCATCAGCAGTATCTAGAAACACATCATTACTACCCAAGTTACAAGAATGTTGAGATCCAACATCACCTTTATGACTACTAATTGTGACTCTCACAATATGTGACAATGTCCTTCTATCCTTGACATCTAAATTGATCAATTGAGGCATAGACCGTGTCATCCTCTAATCAATTTATGTCTTGAACTCCAAGTAGACTCACTCTAATCAAATGAGCTCAATATCTCATATTGACTCATTTGGGCATGGTCATGCACTTAGTGGTCTCACTCTATCAAGAATCATGATGTCACTCCCATCATATAGGAGGGATAGATCCCATCTACATCACTCACATCCCTCCGTATAATTTGTTACATACCCAGTAGTCACCTTTATAGTTCACCCATTTACGGGTGACGTTTGACGAAGCCAAAGTATGCAACTCCTTATGTAGGGAACCATGGTGACTTCAGGTCCAAGGACTGATAGTCATATTAATAGTCACATAAGAAAGTATATGACACTCATATAACGATCCATAATACTTTCTCATAACGGGTCATTCAATATACATTCTCCAATGCATACCCATGTGTCAACTTGATATCTAATATCCATGACTTGTGAGATCAAGTCACCGAGTTGACCTACATGCTAGTCTCAGTGCATTAACATTGTCCCTGAATGTTAATACTTGACTAGGAATGATTAAGAGTAGTGTTCTCTATATCATCTCACTATCAATTCAACCAATCGATTGATATAGATAAGAACCTTCTACTCAAGGACGCTATTATACTCAGTTATTTGGCACCAATACAATTAAGTATAATAACCATAAAGAAATGCCCTTATAAATATATATAGGAATATGATACATCGATTCCATACAACAATCATCATATGATTGGCTCTAGGGCTCTCACTAACAGCAACACCACTCGAGTTCGGTATTCTAACTTTATTCCGCACTACTAATCCAAGACTTAGTCTTGAGACATCTTGTTCTATTTTTTTTCTTGCATATTAACTAAATGGCCCAGCAAGAAGGATACAACACCGTTCGTCCCCCGCTCTTCACCGGAGAAGATTTTGGGTACTGGAAGGGATGAATGGAAAACTTCCTAAAGATCCAGTTCGAGATGTGGATGATCGTCAAGACTAGATTCCAACTGCCAACCGACGAAGACGGCAAGCCTACACCCTACGAGAACTGGGAACCAACTCTAATCAAGAAGGTGGAAGTCAATGCCAGAGCGACCTGCACCCTCCAGTGTGGACTGACCAAGGAGGAGCTCAACAGAGTTGGTCCATTTTCAACCGCAAAGGAGCTATGGGAGAAGTTGATCGAACTGCATGAGGGCACCTCCGACACCAAGGTAAGCAAAAGAGATCTATTATTTAATAATTTATATAATCTCAAAATGTAGGAAGGAGAGACAGCAAGTCAACTCCATGCACGGATTCAAGACATTCTCAACTCCCTCCACGCGATCGGGAAAAATGTCGAGAACAAAGACATAATAAGGTACGCTCTCAACGCATTTCCGAGGAGTACATTGTGGACATCAATGGTAGATGCTTACAAAGTCTCCAAGGACTTATCTTCCATTAGACTAGATGAGTTGTTTTCTGAATTCAAACTACATGATCAGACTAATGAACAACCAACTGAGAAGGGCATTGCTTTGATTGTAGGTACAAGCAGAACACGGCAACCAAGAACATGGCGAAGAACTAAACCAGAGTTGGAAGAAGAACTCGACTCAGATAATGAAGACAACGAACTAACAACAGAACTTGTGAACCTTATGAAGAAACTGTACAACAAAAAGAAGGGTTTCAACACGAGAGATCTAAAGAAAGCAGTACAATCCAAGGAGAGTCAACCAATCTCAAAAGTCAAGTTCGAGATAATTTGCTACGGGTGCAATCAGAAGGGGCACATCAAGGCCAACTGCCCAAATCAAAAGGAAGCAAAGAAGCAGAGAAAGAAGAAGGTGCTGAAAGCAACTTTTGAGGAATCTTCATAAGAAGATACCGACAACGAGCTCAACCAGACGAGCCTCCTCGCATTGATGGCCCAGGATCAAATCAACGTGTCCAAGAGCGAAAGCGAATCGGAAGATGAATCGGAAAGAAGCCATGGATCCGTATCCGTTTCCAAAAGGCCTGACCCCACTATAAGTATTCTGAGATTAAATAATTTAGTTAATTATTTATTACACAAATTAGCAGACTCAAACATTTGGGTGAAGTCACTTCTAAAGGAAATAGCGATCCTTAAAGAAGTGACTAACTTCAAAACCTTGCCTGACCCAGTTCAGACTGGAAATTCAACTCAAGTCCAAAAGCTTGAGGAAGAAAATTCTAGTCTGAAAACTCAGGTCAAGGATTTGGAGAAGACGTTGGAACGATTTTCTTTGGGCTCCAAGAACCTTGACCTAATTCTTGGGACACAAAGAGTTGTTTACAATAGAACTAGACTAGGTTTTAAATCCAAAAGGAAATATCGATCCTACTTATCCTTAGTCAACAGACCAAATAGTAAACTAGTCCAAGCATGGGTACCCAAGTCCAACTTGGTCAATCAAGTTGGACTTGGTCAATATTGGGTCCCCAAGGATCAAATACATTACCTTGATAGACCTTATCAAGGCTATGATCTAGGGGAGCAAAAAGAAAAATTATCTTAAGTAATAAATAATTAAATAAATAAAGATAAATTATTCTAATAAATAAATAAAAATTATCTTAACAAATAAATTTAAAGGAATATAATTCAAAATTAAAACTTTAAAAAACAAGATAAAAGGAAAATCAATAATGGAGGCTCTAGAACAGTTGGCACCTCCAAAAGGAACCTACCCGGCAGGGTAATTAGGGCTAGAATAAAAAAGGCCTAAGTTTAACTTGACCCACGGTACTGGTGAAATATGGGATGATAGTACATTAGGAAAGCTTAGTCTATGCATGTCTAGGAAGATATGGCTTCGACCTGGTGCATTTGGCTAAGTGGAACTGACCGAAGCTACCCTTTATGTATCCTAATTAGTTAGACCAAGGTTTTGTACTAAGTTTAGTGGATAGAACTATTTGGAAAACCTCGAAAGCATGGTTACTTTAATGATGTCCAAGTGACTTACCATAGTCTAAAAGTTTATCCAAAGAATATCTATTTGTTGAGCCAAAGCTAAACTTGAATCTAACAAAAAGTTAAACCAAACTCACAAATTGAACCTAATTCATCTCACAAAATTATAGGATCCCCTGATTGAAAAACTTAGATCGGGTGAGATGATTAAATTAAAATTACATTGAAATTAAATTAATTCACTTCAATTAAATTGAAATTCGATTAGATCAAATTAAATTAAATTAAATTAAATTCAATTCAATTAAATTAAATTGAAATTAAATTAAAATTCGATTAAATTAAATTAAATTGAAAATAAATTAATTTAATTCAATTAAATTAAATTTTTTTTAAATTAATAATTTTAAAATTAATTTAATATTTTTTATTAATACTCTGTTAAATTTAATTAACTTAAATTTAACTTCTTAAATTTAATTAATTAACTTAAATTTAACTTTTTAAATTTAATTAACTTAAACTTGTTCAAATTTAATTAACTTAAAACTTTTTCAAAATTAATTAACTTAAATTTAACCTTTTAAATTTAATTTAATTAACTTAAAACTCTTTCAAAATTAATTAACTTAATTTTTTTCAAAATTAATTAACTTAAACTTTTTAAATTTAATTAACTTAATATTCTTCAAATTAATTAACTTAAGCTTTTTCTAAAATAATTATTCAACCATCTAACAATCACCATAGAAATAACTGATTGCTAACTTAGATTGGGTGAGATGGAAAATTTGGGAGCTTATTTCAATCTAACTATCTTTTAATCTACCTAAAAGAATCCAATTCAAAATACCTTATGTGTTGGAATTGGATCAATGGATGTTGGATAGTGGATGCTCCAGATATATGACTGGAGATAGGTTGAATTTCACTAAGCTTAAATACAAGAACCTAGGATCAGTTGCATTTGGCAACGACGGTAAACTTAAGGTAATCGAAAAAGGTAATATCGAACTTAGTTCCGATTTCATTATTCGAAACATTTTATTAGTTGAAAATTTTAACTTTAATTTACTAAGTATAAGTCAATTGTGTGATAGTGACTATTTAGTTATTTTTAATAATTCTAGGTGTTTAGTTAAAAATATTGACAACCCCGAAGTCATACTTAAGGAACTCAGGAAAAACAACATCTACACAATTGACCTGCCTTTATCCTCAGTAGAGTGTCTTTTGACACAACAAGAGGAAACCAGCCTGTGGCACAGAAGACTAGGTCACACTCATGTCAAACTCATTTCAAAAATGAGTCAAAATGGCTTAGTTAGAGGGCTACCCAAATTAAGGAACTTAGAAAATACAATTTGCCAAGCTTGCCAACAAGGTAAGCAAACCAAATCAACTCACAAATCAACCAACCTAAATAGAACAAACTCCTTACTTGAGCTCCTACATTTAGACCTATTTGATTCACACGGAGCCAAGTCACTAAGCAGGAACCAGTACTGCGTAGTTATAATTGATGATTACTCTAGGTTCACTTGGGTAAAGTTTCTAAAAACAAAAGATGAAACCTTTGAAGCTTTTAATACTTTTTACAAGTTAACAGAAAATGAAAAAGATACCAAAATTAAAAGGATAAGAAGTGATCATGGGGGTGAATTTGAAAATCATAGGTTTACCCAATTTTGTAAAATAAATGGATACAAACATGAATTTTCTTACCCTAGAACTCCCCAACAGAACAGGTTGGTGGAATGGAAAAATAGAACCCTACAAAAGGTCGCTAGAACCATAATAAATGAGTACAACTTAAATCATCAATTCTGGGCCGAAGCAATAAATACAGCAAACTACATTCAAAATAGAATTCTAATTAACAAATTACACAATAAAACCCCCTATGAAATATACTATAATAAAATTCCCAACTTGAACTATTTAAAAGTGTTTGGATGTAAAGTTCACATTTTAAACACTAAAGATTACTTAGGAAAATTTACACCCAAATCAGTCAAGGAATATTTTTAGGGTACTCCACAACCAGTAGGGCCTATAGAGTCTATAACCAAAATACCCTAAAAGTTGAAGAAACAACAAATATAATCTTAGATGAAGAAAATAATCTACCTAATACAAATGAAAGTATTGACATTAACCGAAGAATTATAGAAGATGATAAAATTCAACCCAACACTAATAAACCAGAGGAACCAATGACTAACCCAAATATAAGACCAACAAGAATAAATACTTCTCACCCACCTGACCAAATTTTGGGTGACCCAAACCTAGGAGTTAGAACTAGATCATCTTACAGAAACCTGAGTCAGATTGCCCTTATTTTCAAAATTGAGCCTAAGACTATAGAAGAAGCCCTACCTGATCCAGACTGAATCATTGCGATGCAGAAAGAGTTAGCCCAATTTGATAGAAATTAAGTCCGGGAACTTATACCTAAACCCATAGATAAGTCCATAATTGACACCAAATGGGTATTTAGGAACAAATTGGATGATCAGGGTGAGATTGTAAGAAATAAAGCCAGACTAGTAGCCAAAGGGTTCAACCAGGTTGAAGGATTAGATTATGATGAAACCTATGCACCAGTAGCTGGACTCTAATCCATTAGGATGCTGCTGGCCTATGCAGCACATAAGGGATTCAGATTATACCAAATGGATGTCAAGTCAACCTTCTTAAATGGGTTCATTAAGGAAAAAGTATATGTAAGTCAACCCCCAGGATTTGAGGACTTAGACAAACCAAACCATGTATTCAGACTGAAAAAGGCCTTATATATTCTAAAACAAGCACCTATGGCATGGTATGAACGGTTATCTAATTACCTAATATCCAAGGGCTTTAACCAAGGTCAAATATATCAGACCCTATTTGTCAAAACCCTAGAGAAATACATTTTTATAGCCCAAATCTATATTGATGATATAATTTTTGGCTCAACCAACACTAAACTTTTAAAAGAATTTGTTAAATTAATGGAAAATGAATTTGAAATGAGTTTTGTAGGAGAACTCAATTTTTTCTTAGGCTTACAAATTAAACAAACCAAAGATGGAATCTATATTTATCAAACTAAATATGCTAAGGAACTAATTAAAAAATTTGGCATGAAAAATTCAAAAATTATAAATACTCCAATAGCAGCTAATATCAACATTGATTCTGACCCAGAAGGAAAACTAGTAGATCCAAAGCACTATAGAAGTGTAATAGGTAGCTTACTCTACCTAACTGCAAGTCGACCCGATATATTATTTGCAGTAGGTATGTGCGCAAGATACCAATCCAGTGCAAAAGAGTCACATCTAACATATGCTAAAAGAATACTTAGGTACATTAAGGGCACCCTAAATGTAGGACTCTGGTATCCTAGAACTTGCACTTTTGATCTTTTTGGCTATTCTAATTCAGACTATGTCGGGTACAAACTAGATAGAAAAAGCACAAGTGGTAGCTGCCAAATTCTAGGTCAGTGCCTAGTAAGTTGGTCAAGCAGAAAGCAACATTGCGTTGCTTTATCCACTACTGAAGCTGAATACATAGCCCAAGGAGAATGTGCTTCTCAACTTTTGTAGATGATGCATACACTAAAAGACTATCAACTAGAATATAAAAATATAAAAATTTTAATTGATAACATAAGTTCAATCAATCTGACCAAAAATCCAATTCACCACTCTAGGACTAAACACGTAGAGGTAAAACATCATTTCGTAAGGGATCATGTAGCTAAAGGTGAAATTGTACTTAACCATGTTAAGTTCAAATCAAACCTAGCTGACATTTTCACAAAACCCTTACCTGAACTCGATCGAGTTCAGTACACTTAGAAGACACATAGGAGTGTGTTGGGTAGAATAGATCTTGACTTTCAAACCAATTTCTTACATTTATTTTTAAAATTTTTTCTTGGTCTTCAAAATTGCTTAATCTTAAAATTATCTTCTAGGAAAAATAATGTTATCAAAATCCCAATCTTATTAGTTTTTTCAAAATTTGGACTTAGCCTAGGATCTTCCCCCTAGAAATCATGTTCCCCTAGTTTCAGCCAGAGCATCTCACAAACACACTAGGCATAACTTGTTTGTGTTTAAAAGAAACTTAGAACGGCGTGAGATGCATAGGGTACAGCCTGGACTCCATAATACTTATTTCTATGCATCATAGTGAGTCTAGGTGTTAAAAACTAACTTTACATTAATCAATTTAAATGATCCAGCCCTAGTTAAATCTAACTGGATTACTAACTTAACTTGACTAACCAAGTGAAAATTGTTGCCCTCTAGGTATTCAACCAGTAGCTAAAGGTTAGACATTTGGCTAAGGATATTAAAATTTCAAGTTGACTCATGCTTGCACCATAGGGCTCTGATACCTCACTAAAGGAAATTGGTTAATTTGAAAATCCATTTAACTTAACTCATGCTTGGACATTAGGTTCCTAAATTATTCCTCCTCCTTTGCCTTTAATTTAAAATTCCTTATTCGTCTAAATATTTTATGGCTTCTATAGCCATCTTCAAAATTAACTAAGTCAAATCAAAAGATTTTTTTAATCTTTTTTTTAAGTTTTTAAAAATTATTCGAAAAGCTTTTCGAAATTAATGTTTTTTAAAAGGCTTTAAAAATTTTAACGAAAATTTTTTCAACAAAACCTTTTGAAACTAGCTAAGTCATTTTTAATTGCAAAACTTAAACTTACTATTTTCAAAACTTGCCTCTTGAAAATCGTTTATTTTAATTTTTCAAAATTTAACCTCAATTTACACAAATTTTGGCTAAGTAAAAGGAGTTGTTCAAAACTAAAGAAAATGACAATTTAGCTATCTTTCGGTTCAAAGAAAAATCTGCTAAATTACTAAATTTTTCTTAAAACCAACTTCGTGTTTAAAATATTTCTTCTGCTTTAATTTGCTTACTTCAAAAACAAGTTTTTACTTAGCAAATTTCACTTACAAGTTGTTTTAAAGTGTTGTTTCAAAAGTGTAACTTTTTTTAAAACGTAATTTATTGGTCCTTTCATCTTGTCTTTCCCCTACAAATTTTTTTTTATATATGGCAAAGGGGGAGAGTAGGACAAATTCAAATTAAGGACAAGAAATGAGAGCTCTTATTAAGGGGAGTTATGTTTATTGATACATTCATTTACTTATGCCTTTTTACTTAACTTTGAATTTAAGTTGTCATAATAAAAAAGGGGGAGATTGTTGGTGCGGGAAGCATCCGACGATTGAACCAGTGTTTTGATAATGGTAAAGGATTCAAAGTTAAGGTTATGTTGTGATCTAACAATTTGAATGAGCTTGCAAGAAAGTCCTAAGTGTACTTAGGCAAAATTCCTAACTGAGGTTGGACAGGTGGAAAACCCTAGGGGGTGGTAATCCTAGGTCATAGGGGGTGGTAACCCTATGCGGAAAGTCTTGGTAGGTCAAAGGTCAGGAAAAAATCCTAGGAGGTGGTAACCCTAGGTGGAAAGTCTTGGTGTCGCGAACCAGGTGGACAACTGGACGGGTCGGGGAGTGGGCGTCCAACAGAAAGTTCGGAAGCATCGAGCACTGAGCAAAAGTCCAGTCGATCTGGAGGATCACACTGGCAACAGGTAACTCTCCTGAGTGGAGTAGGTGAGGATGCGTTCCCTGCAAAGGGAACAGTAGGCGTCGGGTCGACTTAGGGTTTCGGGTCGAAAATTTGAAGTCAGACCCGGATAGTCCAGAGACTGTCAAACACCTTTCTTATCATATTTATGTTTGCTAACATTGTCTTGCAGGGTATATGTGTATTTTGTGGACTAACACATTGTGCAGGGACAAAAGAACACACTTCACCTCGGATGAACAGTGCCTGAGGTGCCTCCATGGAGCTTAGAGGCGCCTCAGGTAGAAGGTGGAGGCTGTCTGCGAGAAGGAGCTGGAGGCGCCTTCATGGGGACTGAAGGCGCCTTCATGGGGACTGAAGGCGCCTTGGACCGTGGCTTAGAGGCACCTTGGAGAGGCGTTGAAGGCGCCTTCAGGTGGATAACAAGCAGCGGTCAAAGCCTAATCGACAGCGATTGAGTTGGGATAAAACTTGGGTTAGAGGCGCCTTGGAGCTTAATGGAGGTGCCTTAAACACCCTTTATAAGGATGTCTCAAGGAAGCAGTAAAAAATAACACCTTCTAAGCCATCCTTGTGCAACAAGCTGCTAAGGAGACCTTCCGACAAAGCCATAACCTGACGCCGACGACCCGGAGCTCAGAATCTTCAATTTTCTACTATCGTTGGTATAATTTAGTTGTTTCTTTTTAATTATTGTGCTTCATCTTGTAAACACTTTAACAAAATTATAGTTGTTGCCCAACGTAAATGCTCAACGAGCGTGGGCCTTGGAGTAGGAGTTGCCATAGGCTCCGAACCAAGTAAACGACCTGTGTCTTTCTGTGTTTGTCGTTTATTTTATTCCGCTGCGTTATTTGTGTTTTACGATTCCGAAACGAAATAGCCACGAGCGCTATTCACCCCCCCCCCTCTAGCGCTTTCGATCCAACATATGTCCACATTCTCCCAAGTCCTACATATCAAACTGCTTGGACATCCATACCCTTATGTCTGACAACACTTTGACATTGTTGCTAATGAACAAAATGTTATCTATGTATAGTACAAGAAATATCACCACGTTTTTTGTCACTTTTCTTGTATATACAAGACTCATCCGGACATTGAATGAATCCATGAAAATGGATCACTTCATCAAGCCGGATGTTCCAAGATCTCGAAGCTTGCTTCAGTCCATAAATGGACCGATTGAGCTTACATACAAGATGCTCTTTGCCCTTCATAATGAATTCCTCTGGTTGCTTCATATAGATGTTTTCTTCAAGACTTCCATTAAGGAAAGCTATCTTGACATCTATTTGCCAAATCTCATAATCCATATGAGCAGCAATAGATAAAAGAATTCAGGTAGAATTAAGCATGGCTACCGGCGAAAAAGTTTCCTCATAATCGATTCCCTCTTTCTGATTATACCCCTTCGCAACAAGCCTCTCTTTAAAGGTTTCCACCTTCCTGTCTGTTCCTCTTTTTCTTTTGTATATCCATTTACATCCAATGGCTTTTACACAATTTGGTGGTTCTACAAGCTCCCAGTCCTGATTAAAATGCATAGATTCTATTTTAGAGTTCATTGCACTTTGCCAAGATGCTGCATCTTTATCTTGGAGTGTTTCATTATATGTCCAGGGATCAGTTTCATGTTCACCAGGGATCAAGTCCGAAGACTCTCCCAAAAGCATGAATCTATCAGGTTGTCTAATAACCCTCCCACTACGATGAGACACTACCTGTAATTTTGCATCATTTGTGACACGTGTTGCAGTTACTTGTGGTATCTTATCTTGTACCGTTGGTGCTAAAGTAGAAGTGTCCTCTCTTATTTTCTCAAGAACAATTTTAGTCATGGGCTTGTGGTTCATTACATAGTCCTCTTCTAAAAATCAGGCATTGGTACTAACAATGACCTTCTGATCTTTAGGATTATAAAACAAACCACCTCTCATTCCTCTAGATATCCCATGAACAAGCGAACTTCTGTACGTGATTCTAACTTATCAGTGTCTCCCATCAGCGCATGTGCTGGACTACCCCAAATCCGAATGTGTTTCAAACTAGGCTTACGCCCATTCCATAATTCTATGGGAGTAAAGGGTACTAACTTAGAAGGTACCAAGTTCAGAATGTACGCCGTTGTTTCTAGAGCATATCCCAAAAACGAATTTGGTAATTCTGAATAACTCATCATTGACCTAACCATTTCTATAAGAGTCCTATTCCTTCATTCCGCCACACCATTCTGTTGGGGTGTACCAGGTTCAGACAATCGGGATTGAATCCTGACTTCTGATAAGTAACTCCTAAACTCTCCTAAGAGGTACTCTCCACCACGATCAGACCATAGTATCTTGATACTTTTACCATGACGTTTCTCCTCATCAACCTTGTACTCTTTAAACTTATCAAAGCACTCAGACTTGCGGCGCATCAAGTAAATATACCCATATCTCGAATAGTCAACTATAAAAGAGATAAAATATTTGAAACCTCTTCTTGCCTGGATAGTCATCGGCCCACACAAATCAGAATGAATCAATTCCAACACTTGTTTCGCTCTATACCCCTTTGCCTAAAAAGGCCTTTTGGTCATTTTTCCTTCCAAGCAAGACTCACAGGTCGGAAAGTTTCCACTACCAATGAACCCAAAGGTCCATTGTCTATTAACCTTTGAATCCTACTCAAGTTAATATGACCCAACCTTAGATGCTAAAGATATGTTTGGTTCATTTTCGAAAGTTGCTTTCTCTTATTAGAATTAGAAGATGTGTTATTAATTTTCATTTGTTGCATCGTGGGAGTTTTTGGATTAAGAGTATATAAATTGCCAACCAACGTACCAAAACAGATACCACCCTATTTTTCTTGACAACCACTTTGTCATCAAAAGAAATAGAATATCCATCCATAAATAATTTAGAAACTGAAATCAAGTTCTTTCTAAAATATGGTACGTAAAGGCAATTTCTCAAAATCAAAGTTTATTCCCATCAAAAGATAAATAAACATCTCCCACTGCAACAGCCGCCACTCTCGTAGCATTGTCCATGTAGTCGTTTGGTTTCCTGAAACCCCTGCAATAAATTGCAGACATGATCAGTGGCTCCCGTATCTACACACCAGGTACTGGTAGATAACACCGCTAAACATGTTTCAATGACTAATGAATAAGATATACCGTTATTGTTCTCCTTTCTGTGAGGACAGTCCACCTTCCAATGTCCAGACTGCTTGTATGTGAAGCACTTGTCTTTCGGCTTCTTCACACTTGCCTGTGGCCCAGTCCCTAGAGGTCGAATCACTTTCTTTACCGAACCAACTTGTTTCTTCTTCTTCTTCTTTCCACCTTTCGGCTTAGAAGTAGAAACATTTTTAGCAATGTGAACTTGAGAACTTTGACGAAATAGCCCTTCTACCACTTAGAGTTCTGTCAGAAGTTCCGCCAACGAATAAACTCTTTTGTTCATGTTGTAATTCAGGCAGAACTGCTCAAAACTTTTGGGCAACGTTTGGAGAATGATATCGATCTGGGTTTCCCCATCGATTTCAGCTCCAAGGACTTCCATCTCATTTAAATGAGCCATCATCTTGAGGATATGATCCCTCACGAGTGTCCCCTCAGTCATAGTGGTCGTCATTAAGTTTCTCATGGCCTCCTTCCTGATAGCTTGATTCTGGTGTCCAAAGAGTTCCTTGAGATTGAGCATCATGTCATAGGCAGTGGGTAGGGCCTGATGCTGTTGTTGTAGCACATTTGACATAGAAGTCAAAATGTAACACCATGCCATCTCATCTGCCTTGACCCATTTCCTATGTCTCTCTATCTCCTCTTCACTAGAATCCTTATCAGGCACGCTAGGACAGACCTTAAGAAGTATGAACTTATATCTTCAGCAGTTAAAACAATGTCCAAGTTACGTTTCCAATCAATATAATTTGGATTAGTAAGTTTGTTTTCTTTTAAAATAACAGCAAGAGGATTGAAAGTCATTTTGAAATCTGAGAATCACAAAAAAAAATATTTGGTCAAAACTTTAGAATTTAAATTAATATTGGTTCCTCAAACAATATAATTTAAATTCACCAACACCTCAAAACACCGTGAATTTCATATGCCACAATAGTGTGGACATAAACTAATTCAAACATTTGTAAGAGGAGGTTTTACCCATTAATTTTATTATCTTATCAAACTAACTTTATGACAAATAAAATTAATAGTTGGTTCATCTTTGGCCACACAAATAACAGAAGTGACTCCGATGAGCAGGATACTATTAAATGCGTCTAAGTATATACCATTACTTGATACTTAGTCCATTAATTAGGATTGTGCCCCTTCAGATGGAGAATATCACACATACCTAAATAATTTTCTATAATCATCCAAAGAGGAAGTTTGATCTAGTGATCCACAAACAAACTCATCTGATATGGAGGAAGACACTCAAAGCCAACCCGCAAGTTTGAATGCATCACTTACAAACCAGTAATGGAGACCGTGGGATTTATTTAAATAATCCCTCTCCTACTTAGTTATTTAAATTGAGGTATTTTAACATGCACACACATCACAACACATAAAAACAACATCATCATAGTACACACAAACAACATATAAAGGTAATAAATATGAAAATAAAATTTCCAACTATTATGGCCTCATCCAACGCTGTCCTCCAATATGCCACCAATGGATCGTTGTCCTCCGATATGCCGCCAATGGATCAAGCCGTCGCGTCTATCTCACTTCCTTCTCTGTCGCACCTCTGATCCTCAAAATAGAACCATGCATAGCAAGGATACAAGCTGCAACAAAAAAAATTTACATTTATCGATCCTATATTCTATAAAGTAATTTACATGTAATCTAGATCGAACAAAATATAAAAGAATAATATGACAACCGACCGTATTTTAATTATTACAATCATGCACACGCAAACAACCTCGAGATGCCCGAGGGTTCAAATCATACACAAACACACAAATCCATAATAGTTGGACTTAGGACGCCTGCAACTACAGAGTTAATCTATCTTGCATATTCTACTATTATCCGACCTAAATTTATACACGAGCGGTGCATAATTTAACTGAAAACTAATCACACAGAACCAGAAAACATGCTCTGATACCACTTGATGGGCGCTGGAATTCCGTTCTGTTTAAAGTTCCCTGTACAAAAATTGTACAAGTACAAAACTTTTCCTAGCAACCCACATGTTCGATCAGGCATGTGCTTGATCAATCAAGCAAGTTCTTATTGGATCAAAGCACACCTTGATCGAAGTACAAGATCGCTAGCGTCTTGTGTTGGTATTCAAAATTGATATGAAGAAAACTAAACTAATTACGTAGTAGAATTAAAGAACTAGTTGTACCTTTTCTTTGTAGCTAAAGACCTATTGATCTTCTGCTGTATTCCTCTCCTCTTCTTGGACGTCGTGTGGGCGACAATCTACCAAGACAACACCACCCTCCTTCTCTTCTCCATTTCCAAACCGCATGCTACAAAAGGAGGCTCTAGGATGGGGCACCTTCTAATCTTCTTCCTTCTCTTCTTCTTCCTCTTCCCCAATCCGCCGACCACCGAGGACTAGGAGGGGGAGGAGGAGGGGCGCCGGCCACCAAGCAAGGATAAGGGGAGGGGCATCGACCCTTGGTGAAGAGGAGGTGGCGCCGGCCACATGCAAGGGAGAAGGGAATTGTGGAAAATTATATTTTAGGGGGCACCATCTACTCCTTTTATAACCTTTACCGTCGGTTACAAAGAAAGAAAATTAATAAAATTATGTTAAGAAAAAATCTCTCTTTCTATAACCTTGTTAAACCAAACCAAGTTAAGTTAAACCAAACCAAGTTAAATTAAACCAAACCAAGTTAAGTTAAACCAAACCAAGTTAAGGATGGGTGGATACGAGGCTTTATATAGAGGCTACAACAGGGACCTAGAGGAGGAATTGGTTTAGGTCTCCTGATGGGTTTGGGTTTCCTGTGTTCGGCCCGAACACACAACCCAAGTCCATCAATAATAGCCCATACCACTAAAGGGTTATTATTGAACTACCGCACCAATCTCTTATTACAATATGGGCTCCTTCTTATCATGAGTGCATTAATCTCCCTGTGTTTAAGATATCGTATGTCCGTTAATTAAATGAGTTACTGACAACTCAATTAATTAACATCTAATTCCAAGAGTAGTACCACTCAACTTTATTATCATGTCGGACTAAGTCCACCTGCAGGGTTTACATGATAATCCTTATGAGCTCCTCAAGGGGACATCATCAGTCTAAATAATTAGGACATAGATTCCTTCTATAATCAACAATACATCATATAAAACGTACTATTTCCCAACTCATCGGGTATATTGATTTAATCAATAAATCTCACCCATTGATATGTTAAAGAAATAAATACTAAGTATACGTGTTTGTTATTATATAGGGATTAAGAGGGCGCACATCCATAATAACAGAGATTCTGTTCTTTTATATAGTCAGTATAAATCGAACAACCTCAAATGGTCCTGCTCAATACACACATAGTGTACTAGTGTAATTTTATAGTCAAGACAAACTAATATCAAATTACACTACTACCGTTCCAATGGTTTGTCCCTATCCATCTTGGTTGTGAGCTACTATTTATAATTTATAAGGAACCGATAACATGATCTTCTGTGTGGCACCATATACCATGCTATCTACAATATAAATTAAATAGATAACTGCATTGACATATATATAAATATAAAATACATACATTTGACCAAAGTGATTCTCATTTCAAAATATTTCAAAACAGATGTTCATACAAAAGCTAGGCTTATAGTATACATCCCAACAATAGGTATAATCAACAAGATACCTCCAATAATATTCATCCAACATGTACGTACATACAATATAAGTATAATTAACCTGATACTTCTAATAGTATACACCATACATGTATGTACATACAACATAAGTACAACATATCAGACACGTCTACATATACAACATAGGTATAATTAACATGATACTTCTAATAAAATACATCAAACATATGTACACACACAACATAGGTATAATCAATAAAAAAGCGCCAATAATACTCACCCGACATATACGTACATATAAACATAAGTATAACATGCCAGACACATGTGTACATACAACATAGGTATCATCAACATGATACCTCTAACGGTATACATCAGACACGTGTTCACACCCAATATAGGTATATTCAATATGATTCTTCCAACAATACACATTAGACACATGTGCACACACTACATGCAAACGGGCAGTTAATATGGTAACTCCTATAGTACATACCAAATATTTGTACACTCAACATT
This sequence comes from Zingiber officinale, assembly GCF_018446385.1. Lineage (NCBI taxonomy): Eukaryota > Viridiplantae > Streptophyta > Magnoliopsida > Zingiberales > Zingiberaceae > Zingiber > Zingiber officinale. The sequence goes on along the minus strand of NC_055998.1, from coordinate 52,244,340 downwards.
ATATACATAATTAGCATGTTAACTTAGTTAACACGGTATCTCCTATAGTACATACTCTATATGTGAATACTCTACAGAGTATAGATATCCGAAGCCAAGACTGTATAAGAAATAATTAGATCATCTCTAAGATCAAGCATAGTTAATACAAGTAGATTTAGGGTAAAACAACCTAATCCATCAATTAAAAACATGCACTAAATTCAATAAACTATATAGGCCAAGGAAAAAGTACCTGCCTTTATATATAGATCGTGCTAAACAATCCCACGTCGAGATGCCTATCTTGAATCAAAGTCCCGAAATCACATAATGTATAGTCTAGCTAATTGCATGTACAACATCTAGATAAACTTTATCCCAAACCAATTAGGAAAAATACTTATCGAAATGATTAATCTTGATTTATCAAATCCTTTAATCTAATTAGGTTTAACTCAAACCATTCCCATTAATTAACAAATCTGAACTGTATTGACTAAATCTGAAGATGGTCACTAGTGGTTCACGACTAGAGGAATTCACGGTCGAAAAAATAGTGGCTTAAGCTGCGGATCACCCACAATTAGGGATGGCCAGAGCTACAAAAGACGACAAGAAACTAATCACAACATCCCAATACTGAGAATAGAAATTAGATCTCCACCAAATTGTCACTTAGCATAACCTAATCAAATCCTTAATCAAATAACCAATCTAATTCAGCAATGGAACAAATCCTGTATTATTCAGAAACTAAGCAGGTCTTATCTTAATTTGATATATAGCTACTTGGTGAAGAAATCCATATGCAGCAGTGAGCAAGAAAGAACTCTCCACTTCAAATCTGATGAGGTGATCGTGTCACTGTTGGTTGTCCTCCTCCCCAAATCTGGACAAGCAATGAATATTCAGCTGACAACTCAGCTGCACAAGGAGCACAAAGGCAATCTGTCTCTCGATTGTAGCTACCTTCCTGTGATGCTAGTCTCTATTCAAGATCTTGGGCAGACTAGAAGGGGGATGAATAGGCATTCTTCAAATTCTTGCTCCTACAACTTGTTAGTGCTTAATGAACTAATGAAACTAAATAAGAATATAAACGCTAACAAGATTGATGTAACATGGTTCAAAGATTGCTTGCTCCTATTCCACGGCTTGTCCTTGAGGTGGATGAACCCTCAATCCTTTAGTGGATTAGTTTCCAGCAATCTCTGGCTAAATGAGCTCGTTCTCGGTGCAGCAAAATCTCCCACAAGGAAACTCTTCTTCTTTACAAGATTGGGAATTAGGTGTAGGAAGAAGAGTGAAGGCTTTGGAAGCTGAGGTAAAAACTAGGAGTATATGATAAAAAAAATAACCTTCGTCAATTATCCAAGCTCCCTATAAATAGAGTGGAAAGAGTTGATCATCAATCAACTCAATTCCTATGCACCAGTCGACTGATAACAATAACAATCGATTGATACTACCATTGGACACAGCCAAAGGCTACTTGAAGAATCAGGGTTTTTGTCAACGGTCGCCAATAGCTACTTACCAATTGATTGGTAAAGATACCAGTCGACTGGTCATTGCTGGATGAGTGAACAAAATGATTCTATTTGCTCTCAATCGACTGGGCAGTCAACTACCAATTTTATCAGTCGACTTTTCCATGTTACACACTCAACTCTCATCCTCTCTGGAGCTGCCCTTTGAAATACTCTTCCTTACCCTTCATCCCTAAGATGCACTCGAGCCCGCGGCTCCTCTCCATGCATCCTTTGCATTGCCTTGAACTCTGCTTCCTTCATCTCCACTCCATTGCTCCTCATCCAGCGGTCCCTCGGATGCCTTCCATATCATCCTTCACCAATCTTAAGGACCTGAACCCTAGGATAAGCTTCCCAAGATTGGTCGCACCAAACTTCTCATATGTGGTTTACCAAGTCTTGCATGACTCAAACACATATATCAAATCAATATAAAATCTAACTTAAAACTCTTCGACACACACATCAAAACTATGATCATACCCAATCAAACATAGGTCAATTACATCCACAATCTCCCTCTTTTTATTATGTGGCAATATGTTTAAATTTATAAATATGTACAAACATGTAGCATAAAATAAACATGAAGCATAAAATCCAAGCTCCCCCTTAAACATATGCTCTATCAACTTAATTAGCAAGTTTGTTCAAATATGGAGAAATAAAAGTTTATAACTTAAACCTTCTCAATTCTCCTCCTTTGACACCATCAAAAAGATTGTACCAACTAATCATGCATACCATGACATCAAATTTTGACTCAATTTGAATAAAGTTCAATTTCTAAAAATACAAGAAAAATACTAAAACAACATAGTCACCAGTCAACTTCTTTCTGATGTAGTCGACTAGCACATAGTCAATCCGAATTTCAACTTCTGAAGCCAACTTTAGAAATACATAGAAAAATCCATAAAATTCAAAAAAAAATATGAAATTTTGAAAACAAATTTCTTTTAATGTCCTCTACCAAGGAAAAATATATTTCATGAAATTCATTATATATTCATGAAAATTCATTATATTTTTGAAGTTTTGACTAAAACTCAAATACCTTTGAAATCATTCAATTTATATCAAATTAAAACATAGTTTTAAATTCATATATTTTAAAATAACTATACCATAGTAAGTAAAATATAGCATTGTTTTTAAAACATTAAAATTATCTAACTATGATCTATAGATAAGATTTCCATTAATTAAGCATTTACTTTCACCATAGTGGGTCAATGATCACTATATTTGATACATTTTGTAATTCATCAAAATGACATAAGCATAAGTGAATTAAATGTATCATCCTAGCATCTCACATCCTTGACTAGAGTTATAAAACAAGTCAAGCTATTGTTTGTTGTGAGATGTAATAACGGTAAGTTCTTCTTAGCCTTTTTTATCATGAATTTCTATCCAAGGCTAAGGGTTCCCCTTTAGGTCTCAAGTCAACCATTTATAAAGAGTTTGAATTAAGTCTTCTAAGGTTGACTATCCCAAAATCCTCTAACTCTTGAGGATTAACTTTGGCACCCAATAGACATTCTTTCTAATTGGGTTAACCAAATATTCCTTAGGGATCCAATTTCTATCTATGGTTTTAGTCTTGGATTGCCCGTAGTAATTAGACATTGATAGGATTTCTCATTGTTTGATCCCTTGTATCCTAATCCTTTTGTTAAAATCTAGCACTTTGGCTCCCAATGATCATATTTAGAGTTTTAGAGCCAATTTTAAATTTTTCAAAGGCTTTAGTGAGATATTATACCTTTACCTTAAATCCTTATTTTCTTCTTCTAAACATGATACATTTAAACTAAAAGAAGAAGCATGCATATCATTATCTTTAAGGGTGCATTTGGTTCGGAGTTATTCTTGATAACCTTGGTTATCCATCCAAGGTTATCAGCAAAAACCTTGTTTGGTTTAGGTATTCGATGATTCCCGAGTAATGTTTCATGCCCGACACGTCAGCAAAAGGGTCATGCAGCCCGGAATCGGAAAACCTCAGAAAACTAAGGTTTTTCTTGATTCCGGGGTTAACGAATTTTTTTTACCAAAAATACCCTCCGATAAGAAAAAACATGAAAAAAAGAGAAAAAATGTAAAAAAAATATTAAAAATGTAAAAAAAAGAAAAAAAAAGTTTAAAAAAAATTAAAAATTAAAAATTAATTTATTTTTAAATAAATAATTTTAAAAAATAAAAAAAATTAAAAATATAAATTTTAAAAATAAAAAATTTTAAAAATAAATAAAAATTTTAAAAAATTTATTTTTTTAAAAAAATTAAAAATTTAAAAAATTTAAAAATTTAAAAATTTTAAAAAATTTTAAAATAAAATAAATAAATAAAAACTAAAATTTTAAAATGTAAAAAAATAAAAAAATATAAATATAAATAATATAAATAATATAAAAACATTAAAAAATAAAAAAAACATAAAAAAGTAAAAAAATATACAGGAAAAAGAAAAGTAAAAAAATATTAAAAAATAAATAATAATAATAATAATAATAATAATATTATTATTATTATTATTATTATTATGTATAGTTGGTTTTGTAACTGAGGGTAATACGGTAAAATATTAAACTAGGGTATTCATTAAAACCTTCAAACAAACAAGTTTTTGTTGCATTACCTAGGTTGAATCAAACAACATTGGTTATGTTTTATTCCCCATAACCTTGGTTATGTGATTACCAAGTAATCACATAACCAAGGTTATACATGATGACTTGAACCAAACGCACCCTAAGAGTCATAGTTTTCTTCAGGCATGCTAATATCATATTTCAAGGCTTTGTTTTTCTTCTTAGCCTTAAACAAATCCTTATTTGTACTTGTAATAATCTCACCTAAGGTTTGAGTGGGTAGATTGTATACCTCACTTAATGAGAACTCTGAATTTGATGATTGCCCTCCCCCTTCACTTGAGCTCCTCTCTTCTTCACTTGAGCCCCTTTCCTCTTCTCTTTTGGATGAAGTGAAGGCAATCCCATCAATTCCCATTAGAGAAAAATGGGATGCATGGTGTTTTTCTTCCTTCGATGATGATGGATCATCCCATGTTGCTTTTAGATTTTGGGTTTTCTCCCTTTTTTCTTTTGTCTTCTCCTTTCCTTCCTTCTTCTTTCCTTCCTTCTTCTTTCCTTCCTTTTTTTCAAGAGGAGACATTGATCCCTCATGTGCCCTTCTTCTTGGCAATTGTAGCAAATAACCCTCCTTGTCGTACTCTTGCCCCTTGAACTTCTCCTAGCACGAGATTTGTTAGTAGAAAAATTCTTAAATGTTTTTCTCATTTTCTTACCATATACATCTCTTGATCACTATCCATTGAGACACTTGACTCTTCGGAGTCAGAAGATGGTGGGGATGGAGACTTCTTCTTCTTACCCTTCTCTTTGTTTGCTATGAAGGCTACTCCCCTTGATCTATGGGTTTCTCCTTCTAACCCTTCAACTCTAGTTTCGTGAAGCTCCATTGTTGAGAAGAATTCATTTAGGGAGCACTTCTCTAGATCCTTTGAAATGTAGAATGAGTCTATGATTGAGCTCCAAGTTATGGTTATTAGGAAAGCATTAATGGATTTCATCATCATGTCACAGTTGGAGAGTTTCTTGTTGGTGCAATTGACCTCCAAGGTTTTAATGTTCGACAAATAGGTTTAATGGAGCTTGATCAAGGAAAGTCCTAGTCGCAACTAGGCAAAGGTGTGAAGTCAACTGAGTGACTAATCCTAACTATAGTTAGGTAAGGGAAGTCCTAGTTATGGCTAGGCAAGAGAAATCTTGGTAAATCATGGAAGCTAGGTAGAACAATTTGGTAGGTCTGAAGGACCCGATATCGAATCCTTGGTAGGCTAGTCCGATGTTGAGTCTTGGTGAATGAAGCCAAGTGGAGAAAATTTGAGAGGGAGATAACTCTAGGTTTTGATGAGTGAAGCCAGATGGAGAAAATCCTAGGGGGAGGTAACCTTAGGTAACGTGAAATCTTAGAGAAATGAACTCCAAGCAAAGTTGATCGGATGGTTTCCAGTCAATCGTGCGTGGCTGACTAGACCAACGAATCTGGGTAAATCTAAGTTTAGTTTTACCATAGTATTTTATATTACTATTATTGTTGTTGGCTAATTTAGTATTACAGAAAAAGTCTTAATGGATCAGGTGATCAAACACTGAGCAGAAAGTCCAAATAGGTCTAGAGGACCAATGTTTGGCAGGTAGGTTGAGGTAAGCAACTGGAGAGGAGCGATAGTGAAGTCATGTTTTGGAAAGGAATAAACCTTAGTTCGCTGATCCAATTGAAGAAATAGGAAAGATTTCTAAGTTGAGATCAAGATAATTCTAGTGCCATTTACTACTAATACATCTTTATTACTGTCCTAACTTTGTTTTACAAAAATATTTTATTTAACATTGTTTTGCAGGAACTGGCCTGATCGGTCGACCGAATCTATGGATCGATCAACTGAACTAGGTTGATATAGATCAGAGATAAGATTGAACCAAAGTAAATATAGAAATAAGGTCAATCGATTGACCAAACCCTGTGATCGATCGACCAAATAATTAATGCATTAATGAAGAATTAATGCATTAATGAAGAATTAATGGTGAATCTTGGCAAACAGGGAAACTATACTATTTGGTCGATCGAACAAGGTGATTGGTCGACTGATTAATTAATGCTCATAAATATGTGAAGATTAGATCTTAGCAAATAAGGAAAGCATGGGGTTCAGTCAACTAATAAGTGGATCAATTGACCGAAAGGTCAGTCGACTGAATGGATTTTCGGTAGACCGAACGAGACTTTAAAAGGGGTGCTCGAGGTCTGAGCCGAAGTAACTCTACCATATGATCTGAATCAGTTCTCTATTCATGCTCCTGCTATTCTATACTCCATCTTCACAAGAAAGTTGCTCCATCAAGAAGTGGCGATGAGCTTTGCATCTTATTCTTTATCGGTATATTTTTTTATTAGCTTGCATTGCTTAAATTCTAAGAAGATAGTAGTGTGTTACTTATCTTGTATTTGCATTGTACAAATTTCTTTTTTTTAAAGATTTTAGTAATAAGAATTATAGTGAATTTCCCAACAGTATGATCAAGGATCACAGGTCTTAGAGTAGGAGTCGACATAGGCTCTGAGCCAAGTAACCAACTGAGTCATCTGTATTACTTTTACTTGTATATTCTGCTGTAGCTTTGATATTTGTTTTACGAATCAATATGAAAATAAAGATTTTTTAAAGAGTGATATTCCCCCCCCCCCCCCCCCCCCTATCACTTCACTTCTATCCTTCATTTCTCACCTACACTTGTTAATCCATTCAAATTTTCCTTAATTTTAGAATGAAGTGTGGTTACCTTTTCTCCTTTTTGAAGTTTGACGTTGTTGAGTTATGTTCGAAGAAGATCTCCTCTTGCCAACTTTGCTTCCGATGTGCCTTCATGCTCTACTAGCTTTTCCCACAAATCATTGGTACTCGTGTAATTTCCAATCCTTGTTACTTCTTGTTGGGGAAGAACATTTAGTAAATGATGTATTGCCCTTGAGTTTGCCAAATGTTCTTCCCTTTGCTTCTTGTTCCATCTTATTTTCTTGATTATCTCATTATTTTGATCCCTATCTCAAAACTATTTTCCATGATTAGCAAAATATTGAAATTGGTTTCAAAAAATACCTCCATTCTCCTTTTCCACCAAGAGAATTTTTCTTCGAATTTGGGTGGATGAATGATTGAACCAGCCATTTTGTTGAAAGTGCTCTTCTTAGTGATTAGTCCATTGAAGGGTATCCTTGCTCTAAAACAACTTGTTGAAGATCTTAGGCCAGCTAGAAGGGGAGATGAATAGGTGTTCAAATTCTTGCTCCTACAACTTATTAGTGCCTAATGAACTAATGAAACTAAATAAGAATACAAACGCTAACAAGATCGATGTAACGTGGTTCGGAGATTGCTTTATCCTATTCCACGGCTTGTCCTTGAGGTGGATGAACCCTTAATCCTTTGGTGGAATAGTTCCCAGTAATTTTTAGCTAAATGAGCTCCTTCTCGATGCAGTAAAATCTCCCATAAGAAAACTCTTCTTCTTTACAAGATTGGGAATTAGGTGTAGGAAGAAGAGTGAAGGCTTTGGAATCTTGGAGGCAAAGACTAGGAGTATATGATTAAAACAATAACCTCCTTCAATACTCCAAGCTCCCTATAAATAGAGTGGAAAGAGTTGATCATCAATCAACTCAATTCCTGCACACTAGTCGAATGATAACAATATCAGTCGACTGATACTACTGTTGGACACAACCAATGGCTATTGATAAAATCAGGGGTTTTATCAATGATCACCAATGGCTACTTAATAGCCGACTAGTAAAGATACCAGTCAACTGGTTCTTACTAGATGAGCGAATATAATATTTCTGTTCACTCCAAGTAGACCGGCAGTTGACTGGGTTGTCGACTAGGTAGCCAACTACTAATTCTATCAGTTGACTATTCTCGGTTACACACTCAACTCTCATCCTCTCTAGAGTTTCCCTTTGAAACCCTCTTCCTTTGCCTTTTTCCCTCAGATGCACTCGAGCCCGCGGCTCCTCTCCATGTATCCTTCATATTTCCTTGAAGTCTGCTTCCTTTGGCTCCACTCTATTGCTCCTTGTCCGACCATCCCTCAGATGCCTTCTACATCATTCTTCACCGATCTCAAGGACCCGAGCCCTAGGATAAGCTGCCCAAGGTTGGCTGCACCAAGCTTCTCATATATGGTTTACCAAGTCCTACATGACTCAAACACACATCAAACCCAATATGAAACTTAACTTAAACTCTTTGACACACACATCAAAACTATGATTGTACCCGATCAAACCTAGGTTGATTGCACCCACAGTCTCGACCAAGACCTGACGCTCAGTGGAGGTGGCATAGTAGAGTCGACAACACCAACAAGTCGGGGATGGCATTGCTCGTGATGGTGTATCGACAGGGGATCTGATTAATAGTGGAGGTCAGAAGGTGGCACTGATGGTGCTCTACAGGAATGCTAGTGGCTCGATCCTCGTGACGGTGGCAACTTCGACATCGTCGATCTGACCTCACATAAAGGGTGATAGATTAGGAGGAGGGTGGTGGCTAACCCTAGAGTGGCTAGCGATGCTAATCCTCTGCGGTGGCTAGCTACATGCTGACACAACATCGAGGAAGGAATGGCGGAGGTCACATAAGGGAGAAGAAGAGGAGATCAAGTGAAGGGGAGGAATGAGAATCAAAACTTAGGGTTTTGATTTAATACATAGGTTAATTAATTCCAATCAACTCTCTCTTATGTGTTATTCCAAAGAGGCTTTTCCTAAGCCTTATAAATTCATCCTCTTAAACATATCATATGGAGTCCATTTAAATCTCCAAAAATCCCTGTAAAATCTCAAAAATCTCATAAGGTTATTTCTCAAATAATATTTATTATTAAATTATTGTATCTTATAAGAGTTACCTTTTGCCAAACACCTATTTGAACTTTTGCTCAACATCTAACCTTAACTATCGAGACTTCTATTAGACGTTCAATCCTCAATCTGCCTAGACTTTTGCTTGATTTTTTGTAACTCCTAGGACTTCTACCCAATGTCCTCAATCTACCAAGACTTCTACCCAGTCCACTTGAATAGGACTTCATGCCCAATCCCTTGACCAAGACTTCACGTCCTATCCCTTGACTTGAACTTCATGTAGGACCGTTGGGTCAGCTAGAAGGGGGTTGAATATCCCTGAAAAAAAATAAAATCGACCCTTCTCGACTTTTCAAACCAACACTTGAAGAATAATAAAATAAATAGAAAATAAAAAACGAGGCACCGGATTTGACTTGGTTACAACCGGGGAGGTTGTTAATCCAAGGAAGATGATCGTACTACTATCTCCTTCAGGCGGAGAAGCCTCTTTTACAGCAGTGTAGGCATAGAAAGAGAGAAGCTAATCTAAACAGTGGAAGCACACAAGTGTTGTTACAATTTCTGAATCCGTTGAAAAGCTTCTGGACCAAGGCTATATTTATAGCCTTAGTCGGGGTGCCTAGAAGGGTTCCGGGCGCCCTGGGGGGGATAAAACTTAATCCCCCAATGTTCAGATCGAGATTGACTCGATCTGGGGGGGATAAAACTTTATCCCCCAATGTTCAGATCGAGATTGACTCGATCTGGTCAAACTTCACGGTCCGGGCGCCCGGAAGAGTTCCGGGTGCCCCGGACCCCCAAGTCAATAGATGTTGACTTTTCTCCGTCGGGACCTTTGCTCCGGTTCGGTCCGCCTCAGTCCGGGTCTTCTACTCCGGATCCGCTCACTTGGGTGATTTCTGCCATTCGGAAAAGGGCTCACCCAAACCCAACTTCCGGTCTTCTCGAGCAGGCTTCCCTCCGCCTTCTCGTCCCTCGGAATCGTCGCGTGTTTCCTTTTTGTCCACCAGCGTACTCATCCGTAGTCTTCGTCCCTCGATCGCACCCCATGTCGACCTTCTTGCTAGCTGCGTCTCTTGCTCTTCGAGCAATCTTCCGCTCCGGCTTTCATCCCTCGAAACCACCACACGCTTCCTTCTCGTCCGCCGGTGTACTCTTCCGCAGCACCTCATCCTTCGGACGCACCGCGTGTCATCCTTCTTGCTAGCTGCGTCTTCCGCTCGAGTACCTGTTCTCCTAAGCTCCTGCACACTTAGACATAAGGTTAGAAATACACAGGACCTAACTTAACTTGTTGATCACACCAAAACAACCTTGGGGTTCCAACAATCTCCCCCTTTTTGGTGTGAGCAACCCAAGTTAAGCTAGGGTAAAAATAGACATAAAATAAACTTAACTAAATTTGCAAATAAGTGTAAAAATAAAACAAGTTAAATTTTGGTCTACCTCCCCCTAGACTTATACTTTTCCTTCTTCCCATTTGATCACATAAAAAATGGGGTTGTAAGAAATAATCTAAGGGTAAAAACTTAGAAAATTTTGAGATCCTTAAAAATAATAAAGATTTTTGCAATAATAAATAGTCTCAGTAAAAAAAAATTTAAGTATAATTTTAAGTAAATTTTCTAAGTGAAATTATAAGAAAAAAATTCTAACTTAGACAGCTTTGTAAAACATTTTTTTTGAAAATTTTTCTAAGTATAAAAGAGAATTTTTCTAAGAAAAAAAATACTCAAAAAAGTTTTTCTAAGTAAAAAAAAAAAAAATTTGAAAAAAAAATTCAAGTCTTTGTAGAAATTATTTTTGAAGGAAAATAAAAATCCTAACTTAGGATTTTTCTAAGTAAAATTTTCTAAGTAAAAATTTCACGTAAAAATATTTTGAAAAAAATGTTTGAAAAACTTTAAAAGCATTAATAAATTCTAATTTTAATACTTTGATCAAAAGTTAATTAAACATTTATTTCAATATTTTGACTTCCAGGTCGTGGCGAGGCACTAGGCCTTCTTAGTTATTAGAGTAACAACCACTTCCTTAGATAAAGCCTCATAGAGAAATGCACTTTTTAATTTTCTCACTGAAAGCATTAATTTCATTTAAAATTTAGACTAAGCAAGATTTAGGAACTCAATATAGGTTCCAGCCTACTGGATTTACTAAATATTTCTTAGGTATATATTTTCTTGAAATATTCCTAATTTGTCCCTGGTGATATTTATAATACCAATTAAAATTTTTAATTTTTCTAAAATTAGATGAGCATGCATGATTTTTCAAATTATCTACTTGAATTTTCAGATCTTTATTTTCTGATTTCAATTTCTCATTTTCTAATTTTGATTTGTCTAATTCTTCTAAGGGAAAAGATTTAGCCAAAATTATTTTTAAATTTTTAATCTCCTTTTCTAATTTGCAACAGTCTTTTGTTAATAGTTTAACAAACTTAAAGAGTTTATCAGGAGGAAGTGATCGTACCTCACTTATCTTGTCGATCTCGTTGTCCGTTTCTCCCCCTGAACTGCTGCTTTCTTCCGACATGGCTCCCCATTCATCGATACTCTCGATGCTCATTTCGGAAGAGCTTGACTCGCAGTCGTCGTCTTGATGACTTGCCATTAGAGCAAGTCCGAAGAATGCCTCGACTTCCGACTCCGATGGCGTATCATCCCATGTCGCCTTTAGGGTCTTTCGCTTTTGGATAGGCTTCTTACCCTTCTCCTTGTCCTTGTTCTTCAGCTTGGGGCAGTTGTCCTTGATGTGCCCTTCTTCATCGCAGTGGTAGCAGTGGATCGTCCTTTTCTTTTTCCCCTACGGATGGTTAGTAGATCTAGATTTACAAAGTTTCTAGAATCTTCTTACCATCATTACCATTTCCTCGTCATCGAGAGAAGATTCCGACTCGGTTCGTCTCTCGAAGCTTTGAGGGTGATGTTGTTCTTGGGCTCCTTCGAACCTGCACATCTTGATTCATGCACTTTAAAAGTCGAGAAAAATTCTTCCAACGAAATCTTTTCTAAATCTTTAGAAATGTAAAAGGCATCTACTAATGATGCCCATTTGGTATTTCTAGGAAAGGAATTCAAAGCGTACCTTAGCAAATCTCGGTTACTTACCTTTTCTCTGAGATTCGAGAGTCCGATGATGATCTCCTTGATTCTTGAGTGCAGGTGCGCAACTGTCTCATCTTCCCCAAGTTGCAGGCTAGTGAGCTGATTGCGAAGTAGATCTCTTCTGGCGAGCTTGGCTTCGGACGTCCCTTCGTGCAGCTCGAGAACTTCTCCCAAAGTTCCTTTGCTGAGTCATAGTTCCCGATCCTATTGACTTCTTAAGGAGGAAGAACACTTAGCAGATGGTATTCTGCTTTGTTGTTCGCCATGAAGTCAGCTTGCTCCTTTTTCGTCCAATTGTTTTTCTCCTTACCTTCTGGTGTTGTAAAACCAAATTCCATTGTAAGCATTAATTCAAAATCGATGGTAAAGAATACCTGCATCAGCTTTTTCCAAGTGGCGAAATCCCCTTCGAATTTCGGTGGGTGGATGCTTGGTCCAGCCATCTCGTTGCTTCGTTCGGCGGTTAGTCCTCCTAAAGCGCCTCGGCTCTGATACCACTTGTAGGATCGTTGGGCTGGCTAGAAGGGGGAGGGGGGGGGTTGAATAGGCCTGAAAAAAATAAAATCGACCCTTCTCAACTTTTCAAACCAACACTTGAAGAATAATAAAATAAACAGAAAATAAAAAATGAGGCACCGGATTTGACTTGGTTACAACTGGGGAGGTTGTTAATCCAAGGAAGATAATCCCACTACTATCTCCTTCAGGCGGAGAAGCCCCTTTTACAACAGTGTAGGCACAGAAAGAGAGAAGCTAATTTAAACAGTGGAAGCGTACAAGTGTTGTTATAATTTCTGAATCCGTTGAAAAGCTTCTGGACCAAGGATATATTTATAGCCTTGGTCGGGGCGCCTGGAAGGGTTACGGGCGCCTTGGGGGGGATAAAACTTTATCCCCCAACGTTCAGATCGATATTGCTCGATCTGGTCAAACTTCACAGTCCGGGAGCCCGGAAGGGTTCGAGGCGCCCGAGCTGGTCCGGGCACCCCGGACTGTTCCGGGCGCCCCGGACTGTTCCAGGCACCCCGGACCCCCAAGTAAATAGATGTTGACTTTTCTCCATCGGGGCCTTTGCTCCGGTTCGGTCCACCTTGGTCCGGGTCTTCTACTCCGGCTCCGCTCACTTGGGTGATTTCTACCATCCGGAAAAGGGCTCACCCGAACCCAACTTCCGGTCTTCTCGAGCAGGCTTCCCTCCGGCTTCTCATCCCTTGGAATCGCCGCATGTTTCCTTCTCATCCACCAGCGTACTCATCCGCAGTCTTCATCCCTCAGTCGCACCCCGTGCCGACCTTCTCGCTAGTTGCGTCTCTTGCTCCCCCAGCAATCTTCTGCTCTGGCTTTCGTCCCTCTGAACCACAACACACTTCCTTCTTGTCCATCGGTGTACTCTTCCACAGCACCTCATCCCTCGGACGCACCGCTTGCCGTCCTTCTTGCTAGCTGCGTCTTTTGCTCGAGTACCAGTGCTCCTAAGCTCCTGCACACTTAGACACAAGGTTAGAAACACACAGGACCTAATTTAACTTCTTGATCACACCAAAACAACCTTGGGGTTCCAACACTTCATTGCCTAGCCTCAACTAGATCTTTCTTGCATACTTAAGTAAGCTTGTTAGATCACAATGCAGCTTAATTTTGAACCTTTTTCCATTATCAAAACTAGGTTTGATTAGCTAGTATTTCCAACACTAATAATCTGGCCCTTTTTATCTATGGCAAACCTGGTTCAAAGTTACGTAAAAACATAGCACTTAAATAAATTTAACACAAAAGAAAAATTCTTTAAATATAAGTTTAAGTGTTTTTATAGAATCTTTTAAATTTTTAAAGTATGGATTTTTTTTAACTTTCCTCCCCTTAATTTGATATTCTCCCTTTGGAGATTTTAAAAGATAGAATACTTTAAAAAAATCTATTTACATACTTTAAAAAATATTAAATTAACTTTTATCCTTTCTCGCCCCCTTTAACATATATCAAAAATAAATTTTGAAAGAGAGAATGTTTTTACCAAACAATTTTGCAGTTTTGAAACACTTAGTTTGAAAAGTTAAAAATTTGACTTAGATTTTGAAAAAAAAAATACTGCCCACTTTTTCAGTTTTGAAAATTAGCATTTTTATTATATTTTCAAAGAGGAAAATGTTTTTAAAAAATACTTAAGTAATTGTTACAAAGTACTAAGGTAGTTTGTGAAATTTACTTAAGAAAGGGAGCAGATAAACAAGATTTAAAAATTAATTCCCTTATTGTCCAAGCATGCAAAAATTAAAGTAATTTTTGTTAAAATTATTTAAAATAATTATCTACTTTCCTTAAAACAAATGTCTAATCTTTAGCTACTAGCTATCTACCATAAGATAATAGTATTCACTTAGTTAGTCAACTTAAGTAAAATATCTAGCAAGTTATTAACTTAGAAGGATTACTAAACTTGATCAATGTTAATTGATATTTTTCACCCAGGCTTTATGTTGATGCACTGATATAAGCATCTAAAAATCAATGAAATACTCTAAGAATCTCACACTATTCTAATTATTTTCAATACATAAGCAAGGTATCCGTAGTGTGCTTGTGAGATGTTGGTTGCCTAAAACTATAGTTAGATGTTCTCTAGGGGGGAAACCTAAGCTAAATCCAATATTTTAAACACTAGTAAAAATGAGAGTTTTTTTAAAAATATATAAATAAATATTAACTGAGAATTTTAAAACAAATGAATTTTCAAAGTAACTTTAATAACTTGAATTTTTTAAAAATATAAGTTTTGAAAAAGATAGGTTTGAAAAAAGTATAAGTTTTGAAAACCAATTTGAATTTTGAAAATAAACAGTTAAAATCTATTCTACTGATCACATTTCTAATTATTTTTTGAGTGTACTAAACTTAGATTTAGGTAAAGATTTAGTAAAAATGCCTGCTAGGTTGGACTTCGATTCAATATAGTTTAGTACAATATCACCCCCAAGGTACATGATCTCTTACAAAGTGATGTTTTACCTTTATATGTTTAGTTCTATAATATTATATTGGAATTTTGTTAAGTCAATAGAACTAACATTATCAATTAGGACCTTTCTATTGGTATAATTTAATTGAAAGTCCTTACATGTATGCATCATCCATAACAATTGAGCTACACATTACCCCAAAACTATATATTCAGCTTTAGTAGTGGGTAATGCAATACATTGTTGCTTCCTACTACACCAGCTGACTGGACTCTATCCTAACAGTTGACAACTACCACTTATACTTTTTCTATTCAATTTATACCCATCATTGTCTAAGTTAGAATATCCTATTAGGTCAAATCTGGAAGTTCTAGGGTACTAAATTCCTACATTTAATATGCCTTTAATATATCTATGTATTCTTTTTACCATACTTAAATGTGATTCTTTTGCACATATTTGATACCTAGCACACATATTTGCTGCAAATAATATATCAGGTCGACTTGTAATTAAGTATAGTAGACTATCTATGACACTTCTAAAGTATTTTAAGTCAATTGCTTTTCCTTTTAGATCATTATCAATTTTTATATTTGTTTGCATTGGTGTATTAATTTCTTTAAAGATTTTCATTCCAAATTTTTTAATTAACTTCTTAGCATATTTGTTTTGGAAAACATAAATATTTCCTTAGTTTGTTTTATTTGTAAGTCCAAAAAGAAGTTCAGTTATCTTACTAAGCTCATCTCAAACTCATTTTCCATTAACTTCATAAATTCCTTTAAAAAACTTGTATTGTCTGAACCAAAAATTATGGAAAAAAATTAAAGTTTGTTTAAGTTGAGTTAAGTAAAGGTTAATTTAAAAGTTAGTTTAAGTTAAGTTAATTTAAGTTGAATTAATTAAAGATTAATTTAAAGTTAGTTTAAGTTGAATTAATTAAAGGTTAATTTAAAGTTTGTTTAAGTTGAATTAATTAAAGGTTAATTTAAAGTTATTAAGTTGAATTAATCTAATTAGTCCTAAATTTATCTCACCATTTTCTAAATTATCAATCAGGGAACCTTATAGTTTTTGTGAGATGTTTATGAAATTGATTGACATTTGAATTAGATCCAGGTTTAACCGTCAATCAATTAAATATATATTTCAAAAATTAACTTCCAAGTTGTGGCAAGGCACAAGGGTCGTCTTGGGTATCAGAATAATGACTACTTCTAAACAAAGCCTATCTAAGAAATTATATATTTAATTTTTCTATTGAAAAACCTTGGTCTAACTAGTCTAAGATATGATGAGGTAGCTTTGGTTAGTTCCACATAGCTAAATAGACCAAATAGGGTACGTCTTACCCTATTTGACTCTTAGACCAAGCTTCCTTAACATACTATCATCTCGCCCCATCCTAGTACTAGGTTGAGCAAGTGTTAAACAAGAATAAGTCCTTATTGTTGGGATCTAGCGTGCTAAACAAGAGAAAGCATAGTTCTAACGTCCGAAAATTCTCAAAACTATTTTAGAAATATTCTATAATTTTTCTGAAATTTTAGAATATTTCTAGGGAATTTTTAGACCAGCAGAAGTAGCAAAAATAAATAGAAAACGAAAACGGCCTAAGCGGGGATTGAACCCGAGACCTATGGCTTAGGGATAATGCTAGTAACCAGTTGAACCCAGCAGGGCCGTGCTGAAAGGAAAGGGAATCAATTTTATTTAAGTTGGAGTTAGGCCGGAATTATCACTTAATATAAATAGAAAATAATTAAGTGAGGGTGATATTTTTGGTTTCCACCGTGAACTTCTTCTCCTTACCCTAGCCTCACGGCGCCCCTCTCCTTTCCTCCTCCTTCTCTCAGCGCACCAAGCCAAGGGCCCTAGGAGCACCTCCCGGCAACATCAAAGGCACGAGGACGCTTCCCTCCGCGAGAGGAACGCATAGACGCGAGAAGATCGTTGAAGAGATCTCTCCTCCGTGAAACCTAGCGATTAGAATCGTAAGAAAATCTAAACAGGAGGTAAGAAACCCCTCACCTGCAGTATAAGTAGCTTCCGTGTGAATTCCATGTCTTAGTTTAGTAATATATAGACTATCGACACAAAGGATGCGAGTTAGCGCATACTAAGTGTTCGATTAAATTATTTAGCACAGAAAATGCAACTTAGGCATTTTAATAGCTCAGTAAATGCAATAGAAGCATTTAAATAGTTTAGTTATCCTTGCCACAGCATATATGGGACTACGGTCCAATGGGTGGGCACCCACAGTCGCCTCTAGGTTCAGATAACCTAGTAGAAGCAAGGTAAATCAATTAGCTATGATTCAGTATTTTATTTTCAGTAGTGGCACTGTACAGGATTAGATATCCATTCGGCTGGGCTCCCATAGTCGGTCCCTAGGTTTAGATAACCTAGTAAACCTTGCTAAATTCGAGATTTGCAACCCCGGGTTTAGTTGAGGATGCGCGCATAGCATGTACAGTTGCCGGGCCCATTAGCATTATAATTATGTATATTAATCTATTATATTATAGTTTTTCAAAACTCACAAAGATCAGTTATGTTAGTTGAGTTTGAATTCAGTTCCAAACTAGTTTAATTCATGTTCAGCTCAGTTTTCTTTATTGTTACACATGATAGTTATGGTTAGCTTAGTATGCCATGCTTTAGTGTTCATGTTCAGCTTTTATCACACATGTTTAGATGATAGTATGCCATGACTAGCTTTGATTTCTATGTATGATAACATGCCACGTTTCAGTCTAATCAGTGCACTTTCAAACAGCATGTTTTAAAAACATATTGCATCGAATACATGTTTTAGTGAGGTAGATGGTTTCTTACAAAGCGAAAGCTTATAGATACTTTCTTTTCCTTATACTGCAGATAAAGGTAAAGGAAAGATGGACTAGCGGAGGTTGGAGGACAATGCTACGAAGATGTGTGTGGGCAGGAACTTGGAAAGAAGATCTTAGGAAACTCTAGCAAGTTGTTTAAACATTTGAACTTTTCAGTGTTTTAGTATTTTGCACTTCAGTATGTTAATTGCCATGAATTAGTTAACCATGCACCTGATCATGCTTAGAACACTTCTGTTATGATGTTAGAATGTTATTTGTTAGTGTTAGAGTGTTTCCTAGCCATCTTAGAACATGTAATGTGATTGAGGCACGAATTAGTGCTG
Organism: Zingiber officinale; assembly: GCF_018446385.1. Classification (NCBI taxonomy): domain Eukaryota; kingdom Viridiplantae; phylum Streptophyta; class Magnoliopsida; order Zingiberales; family Zingiberaceae; genus Zingiber; species Zingiber officinale. The sequence continues at coordinate 52,226,108 of NC_055998.1, read as the reverse complement.
AAATAAGGGGTTCTGGTTCAAAATCAGAAACCCAGATCGATCTACAGATCGATCAAAGTTGGGTGGTGCCACTGGATCGGTCAGCTGACAGATCCAGTCGTGAACAGAGAGTTAGCGCCTGTTATGGATCGGTTAGCCGACCGATCCAGATGCGAACAGTGAGTACCGAGCTCACTGATCGGTCAGCCGACCGATCAGTGAGCCACTGGATCGGTCTGCCAACCGATCAGTGTACTCCTGGATCGGTCGGTAGACCGATCCAGCCGCATACAGAAACAATATCGCTTATGGATCGGTCAGCCGACCGATCCAGAGTCTTTCTCCGTGCCAGTATCAAGCTGGATCGATCACTGGATCGATCCGATAGCCCAATCGATTCATGGATCGATTGAAATGCCTGATTACAGCTAGCAGGACATCCGAGAGGCATACATTATCTTCCCTAGCATGTGTACAACTCCTAGGTACACCTAGAATATTAAGTTCAAATTTTACAGTAATCAGATTAGTAAAATTTTAATCAATCCAGATTTTTGCAATAGTAATTTAGCACAGCATAATGTAGCGATCGGCCTCACAGCCTAGTCAGTAGGAGGCGGGTCGTTACAGAGTGGTATCAGAGCAGTTTCCATACTTCCTACACACACATCAGCATTGTACCTGCAGCTTCCAACTAAGAATACCTCTCACTTTGTATGTTTATTACTTTTCTGTTATAGATAACTAAAGCATGCTCGTTTATGATAGTAGTTAACATAATAACAATAGTTTCTCTATTATGCTTGTGTTAGTCATGTATGTCCTGCATGTCTTTAGAAATGGCACGAGGACGCCCAGCTAGAAGGGCACCAGCCACTGAGCCCCAACATGAGGCAGGCAGTTCAGTGCCTCCCCCAGACCTTACAGCACTAGTGGCTCAGTTACAGCAGCAGCTAGCTGAACAACAATAGGAAATAACCACCTTAAAGGCTAGTCAGCAGAACACTCCCACTGTCACCCCGGATCCTAACTTAGCGACACCAGTGGTCTTAGAAGTTCCACCAGTCCAGCCTACAGCACCAGTAGCCCCAGCAGCAGTAGAGGCAAAGAGAGAAGCCTATTTGATCCAGTGGCAGAGAGTCAAGCCCGAGAACTTCTCAGGCACCAGTGAACCATGGGATGCACAAGCCTGGTTCAAAACACTAGAGAGTACGATGGAGCTTCTAGACTGGCCAGAACATGAGAAGGTGAAGTGCGCCTCCTTCTGTCTGATAGGAGATGCACGCATGTGGTGGGAGAGAATCAGAGCGAAGCGCCCAGTAAATCAGATGATATGGGCAGACTTCGAGAAAGAATTCTTTGAGGAGTTCTTTCACACGCGGGTCACCAACCGCCACTACGACGAGTTCATTGAGTTTCATCAGGGCAACCTATCAGTTGAGGAAGCCGTGAAGAAATTCAACAAGTTAGCTCGTCTATGCCCTGAATTAGTCAGCACAGAAAGGGAACGAATCCGGTTGATGCTTAAGATGCTGAGGCCGGAAATAGCAATGAACGTGGCTGGTGGCGTTCATAGGCCACAAACCACAGAAGAGTTAGTGAGCAGTGCTCTAATCACTGAGCATTACCAGAATAGCATCAAGCAGCAGAAGCAAGTCCTCTCAGAAGCTAAAGGTCAAGGAGGCTCAGGCACTTAGAAATAGCAGGGCCACAGCTCCCATGGCTCTAACTAGAAAGGGAACTCCAGCAACAAGCGCAAACCAAGGAGTTACCCAAAAGGAGGGCCAGCCAACAAGCAGCCCAGTTATCCAAAGTGTGCTACTTGTGGGAAATTCCATCCTGGAGTTTGTCGTAAGGGCACACGAGGATGCTTTGAATGCGAATAGAAAGTCATATTCCAACCTGCAGCGGAAGCACAGTTCGAATTCGTCGGAGAACCCAGGAGAAAGGCCAAGAAGTTTCTCTCAGCTATGAAGGCACAGAGGTTGATGGATTCAGGATGTACGGGGTTCTTAACACACGTAGTCAGCACCAGTCAGGACAAGGACCAACAGCTAGCAGAGGTCCGAGTACTACCCAGCAGTCTTCCCTGAAGAGTTACCAGGATTAGCACCAGACAGGGAGATTGAATTTGAGATAGAGCTCATTCCCGGTACCAATCCGATTTCCAAAGCGCCTTATCGCATGGCTCCAGCAGAACTAAAAGAACTTCATGAGCAATTACAGGAGCTGCTTGACAAGGGCTTCATCCGTCCTAGTCACTCACCATGGGGAGCACCTGTATTGTTCGTGAAGAAGAAAGATGGGAGCATGCGCTTGTGTATAGACTACCGGGCACTGAACCAAGTCACAATCAAGAACAAGTATCCTCTTCCCAGAATAGACGACCTGTTCGATCAGCTAAAGGAAGCAGCAGTGTTCTCTAAAATAGACCTCAGATCAGGTTATCATCAGGTGAAGGTTAAAGAAAGGGACATACCCAAGACAGCATTCAGGACTAGATACGGACATTACGAGTTCGTAGTCATGCCCTTTGGCTTGACAAATGCTCCAGCTACTTTCATGGACCTCATGAACAGAGTATTCAGGGAATATTTAGATAAGTTTGTTATCATGTTCATCGACGACATCCTTATCTATTCCAGAACTAAGGAAGAACACGCAGAGCACCTGAGGACAGTATTGCAGACCCTTCAGCAGAATCAGCTGTACGCCAAGTTCACAAAATGTGAATTTTGGTTAGATCAGGTGTCCTTCCTGGGTCACATCATCTCGAAGGATGGTATCATGGTAGATCCCAGTAAGATAGAAGCTGTGAGCAACTGGAAAAGACCCAAGAACGCCAGCGAGATCAGAAGCTTTCTGGGATTAGCAGGTTACTACAGGAAGTTCATAGAGGACTTCTCCAGGATAGCCTCCCCACTGACAGCTCTTACCAGAAAGAACAGAAAATTTCAGTGGACAGAGGACTGTGAGAACAGTTTCAGCGAGCTGAAAAGAAGATTGACCAGTGCACCTATTTTGACTCTACCAGAAAATGCAGATAGCTTTGACATATATAGTGATGCCTCGAAGTTGGGACTAGGAGCAGTGCTGATGCAAGATGGCAAGGTGATCGCCTATGCCTCCAGACAACTCAAGGATTATGAGAAGAACTATCCTACTCATGACCTTGAGCTTGCAGCAGTGGTGTTCGCTCTCAAAATTTGGAGACATTACTTGTATGGAGCTCAGTGCAGAGTGTATACAGATCATCAGAGTCTGAAGTACTTCTTCACTCAGAAGGATCTGAATATGCGACAGCGCAGATGGCTAGAACTGGTCAAAGACTACGACATAGATATCCTCTACCATCCAGGAAAAGCGAATAGGGTAGCAGACGCCCTCAGCAGAAAGTCCAGCGCTACCCTATTATCTCTAGCAGCCATGTCACCGCCCCTACAGAAGGAGATCTCATATTTCGGTCTCGAACTCATAGTCGGACAGCTCTCTACTATGACATTAGAGTCTACCTTGCTTGGTGACATCTAGACAGCTCAAGAGCAGGATCCTGAAATTCAGAGGATCAAGCAAGGTTTAGCAGAATCAGAAGGTGGAGAGTTCAGAATATCAGATAGCGGGGTATTGTATTTCGGTGACCGGCTATGTGTTCAGGATCAGGAGGAACTACAGAGGAAAATCCTAGATGAGGCTCACAAGACTCCCTATGCGATGCATCTTGGCTCCACCAAAATGTACCAAGACTTGAAGAAATATTTTTGGTGGCCTGGGATGAAGAGAGACATCGCTCGATATGTCAGCACCTGCCTAACCTGTCAGAGGGTTAAGGCAGAACATCAGAGACCAGGGGGAGTTTTGCAGCCCATACAGATACCAGAATGGAAGTGGGAAGACATTTCTATGGATTTCATAGTAGGATTACCCAGAACCACGAATGGTTTTGATACCATCTAGGTAATAGTCGACAGGTTGACTAAATCAGCCCACTTCTTAGCTATCAGGATATCCTACTCCATGGAACAGTTAGCTCAGTTGTATCTCAAGGAGATCGTCAGATTACATGGAGTCCCACGAACCATTATTTCAGACAGAGACAGTAGGTTCACATCACACTTCTGGGAGTGTGTACAGTCAGCTTTGGGCATGAAGTTAAAATTCAGCACAGCCTTCCATCCGCAGACAGATGGTCAGACGGAGCGAGTAAATCAGGTACTCGAAGATATGCTCCGAGCATGTGCCCTAGATTTCAAAGGAAGTTGGTGCAAATATCTGAGTCTAGCAGAATTTGCATACAACAACAGCTATCAGGCCACTATCGGTATGGCACCTTATGAGGCTCTCTATGGGCGGAGGTGTAGATCTCCAATCTGCTGGTATGAGAGTGGTGAACAGAAACAACTAGAACTTCAGACAGATCTAGTAGCCAGATCCGCCAGAGGATAGAGACAGCTCAGAGCCGCCAGAAAAGCTATGCTGATACACGGCGCAGACCTTTAGAGTTTTCAGTTGGGGATTCAGTGTTCCTCAGAGTAGCTCCCATGAAGGGAGTAATGCGTTTTGGGAAGAAGGGCAAGCTAAGTCCCAGATATGTGGGACCATACCTTATCAGCAGAAGAGTGGGCAAGGTAGCATATGAGCTAGAGCTACCCCAGGAAATGTCAGCTGTCCACAATGTATTTCATGTCTCTATGCTGAAGAAGCATATCCCAGATGCCACCCAGGTGATTGAGCCCCAGTCGGTACAGATCCGCGAAGACCTCAGCTATGACAGTCGACCTATTCAGATAATAGACCGAGCAATTAAGAAATTGCGGAACGAGGAAGTACCATTAGTCAAAGTCATTTGGCACAGTCACATAGCAGAAGAGGCAACATGGGAGACAGAAGCCAGCATGAGACAGAAGTACCCAGAATTATTCTAAGTTCGAGGATGAACTTTTTATAAGGTATGGGGGATTGTAACGCCCGAAAATTCTCAAAACTATTTTAGAAATATTCTATGATTTTTCTGGAATTTTAGAATATTTCTAGGGAATTTTTAGAGCAGCAAAAGTAGCAAAAATAAATAGAAAACGAAAACGGCCTAAACGGGGATTGAACCCGAGACCTATGGCTTAGGGATAATGCTAGTAACCAGTTGAACCCAGCAGGGCCGTGCTGAAAGGAAAGGGAATCAATTTTATTTAAGTTGGAGTTAGGCCGGAATTATCACTTAATATAAATAGAAAATAATTAAGTGAGGGTGATATTTTTGGTTTCCACCGTGAACTTCTTCTCCTTACCCTAGCCTCACGCCGCCCCTCTCCTTTCCTCCTCCTTCTCTCGGCGCACCAAGCCAAGGGCCCTAGGAGCACCTCCCGGCAACATCAAAGGCACAACGATGCTTCCCTCCACGAGAGGAACGCATAGACGCGAGAAGATCGTTGAAGAGATCTCTCCTCCGTGAAACCTAGCGATTAGAATCGTAAGAAAATCTAAACAGGAGGTAAGAAACCCCTCACCTGCAGTATAAGTAGCTTCCGTGTGAATTCCATGTCTTAGTTTAGTAATATGTAGACTATCGACACAAAGGATGCGAGTTAGCGCATACTAAGTGTTCGATTAATTATTTAGCACAGAAAATGCAACTTAGGCATTTTAATAGCTCAGTAAATGCAATAGAAGCATTTAAATAGTTTAGTTAGCCTTGCCACAGCATATATGGGACTACGGTCCAATGGGTGGGCACCCACAGTCGCCTCTAGGTTCAGATAACCTAGTAGAAGCAAGGTAAATCAATTAGCTATGATTCAGTATTTTATTTTCAGTAGTGGCACTGTACAGGATTAGATATCCATTGGGCTGTGCTCCCATAGTCGGTCCCTAGGTTTAGATAACCTAGTAAACCTTGTTAAATTTGGGATTTGCAACCCCGGGTTTAGTTGAGGATGCGCGCATAGCATGTACAGTTACCGGGCCCATTAGCAGTATGATTATGTATTTTAATCTATTATATTATAGTTTTTCAAAACTCACAAAGATCAGTTATGTTAGTTGAGTTTGAATTCAGTTCCAGACTAGTTTAATTCATGTTCAGCTCAGTTTTCTTTATTGTTACACATGATAGTTATGGTTAGCTTAGTATGCCATGCTTTAGTGTTCATGTTCTGCTTTTATTACACATGTTTAGATGATAGTATGCCATGACTAGCTTTGATTTCTATGTATGATAACATGCCATGTTTCAGTCTAATTAGTGCACTTTCAAACAGCATGTTTTAAAAACATATTGCATCGAATGCATGTTTTAGTGAGGTAGATGGTTTCTTGCTAAGCGAAAGCTTATAGATACTTTCTTTTCCTTATACTGCAGATAAAGGTAAAGGAAAGATGGACTAGCGGAGGCTGGAGGACAATGCTACGAAGATGTGTGTGGGCAGGAACTTGGAAAGAAGATCTTAGGAAACTCTAGCAAGTTGTTTAAACATTTGAACTTTTCAGTGTTTTAGTATTTTGCACTTCAGTATGTTAATTGCCATGAATTAGTTAACCATGCACCTGATCATGCTTAGAACACTTCTGTTATGATGCTAGAATGTTATTTGTTAGTGTTAGAGTGTTTCCTAGCCATCTTAGAACATGTAATGTGATTGAGGCACGAATTAGTGCTGAAATCAGGGGTTCTGGTTCGAAATCAGAAACCCAGATCGATCTACAGATCGATCAGAGTTGGGTGGTGCCACTGGATCGGTCAGCTGACCGATCCAGTCGCGAACAGAGAGTTAGCACCTGTTATGGATCGGTCAGCCGACCGATCCAGATGCGAACAGTGAGTACCGAAGCTCACTGATCGGTCAGCCGACCGATCAGTGAGCCACTGGATCGGTCTAACGACCGATCAGTGTACTCCTGGATCGGTCGGTAGACCAATCTAGCCGCATACAGAAGCAATATCGCTTATGGATCGGTCAGCCGACCGATCCAGAGTCTTTCTCCGTGTCAGTATCAAGCTGGATCGATCCGACAACCCAATCGATTCATGGATCGATTGAAATGCCTGATTACAGCTAGTAGGACATCCGAGAGGCATAGATTATCTTCCCTAGCATGTGTACAACTCCTAGGTACTCCTAGAATATTAAGTTCAGATTTTATAGTAATCAGATTAGTAAAATTTTAATCAATCCAGATTTCCGCAATAGTAATTTAGCACAGCATAATGTAGCGATCGGCCTCACAGCCTAGTCAGTAGGAGGCGGGTCGTTACAGCAGTGGAAATTAACTAGATCCTCTATCCAGCAGATCCATGAGAAGGGAATAAAGATTGCATACAAATAATCTATACTGAGTTACATGATAGGATTATACCCTTGATGCGTACACACGATCTCCTAACAGCTCGGATCTCAGCACGATCACACGTCCACGCCTCTATGGTATCCACATGAACAAGCCTTGTCTTCGTTTGTCTCACAAACAAAACAAGATGGAGAAGAAAACACCTAAAGTTGTGATAGCAACCTCACCTAGGAGTTTCAGACAAGAGAGGGAAAGAGGAAGAAGAAGAATGCAAAAGGTCTCACACACACAAAATATCATCCAAATGATATATATATATATACCCATCACATGAATACCAAGGGTTTTGCCCTTTCATCTTCCCATCCAATGGCTCAAAATTAACCATTCAATCCAATGGTTCAATTTTGACCATTAAACTTCCTTGGTGAACTCAAGTTCACCCAATGAGTCCAACCCATTGATTCTCATGCAACTTGACTCAATCCAACAATTGGATCCATTTGAGTCTAACTCAATGAGTCTAATCCAGATTACACTTAATCTAATGATCCATCACATGAACTCATCTCCATATCAACTTGTTCTTTATGTGTGACCCTATAGGTTCTCGTAACGTTGGCAATATACCCAAATGAACATTTAGATACATAAGCAATGAGTGGCATCTAGCAAGGCATCATTGCTACCCAAGTGACGAGAAAGTCGAGATCCGATATAACCTGTCCATGGCTATTATCTTGTATGACTTGGTCCCTCTATCCTTGATATCTAGATTGATCAATGAGGCATAAACCATGTCATCCTCTTATCAATCTTTGTGTTTCTTGATCTCTAAGTAGACACACTCAAATAATGAGCTCAATATCTCATATTGACTCATTTACGCATGGTCATGCTTTCTTGTGTCCTACTAATCATGGGGCCCATAAATATTGCTTCCGTCATATGGAAGGGATAGATCCCATCTGCATCACTCACATCCCTCCGCATAATTCATTGCATACCCAGTGATCGACTTTATAGTCCATCCTGTTACGGGTGATATTTGACGATACCAAAGTATACAACTCCTTATGTAGGGAACCGTAGTGACTTCAGGTCTAAGGACTATTCATACCAATAGTCACATGAGAATGTTTATGACACTCATATAATGATACATGAAACATTCTTATGACGAGTCATTCAATAAATATTCTCTAATATATTCCCATGTGTCAACCTGATATCTCATATCCATGACTTGTGAGATTAAGTCATCCATTGACCTACATGATAGTTCAACGCATTAATATTGTCCTTGTATATTAATGCTCGACTAGGAATAATTAAGAGCAGTGTTCTCTACAATATCTTACTATCAATTCAACTAATTGATATACTATAGATAAGAACCTACCACCCAAGGACATTATTATACTTATTCAATCGACACTGAACTGAAATAAATATAATAACCAACTTTGTCTTTTATTAGTAATGATATATGATACAAAATGAGCCCTTTACAATCATCTCATAATTGGTACTAGGGCTAATACTAACACTTATCTAACCATTCTAAATTAAATAGAAATTAAACTAAGCATACATATTAAAGCAGGAAATCAAGCAATCAAATAAGTTTATCTAATTGTAAAAATAGTTTTTCTATTTGCTCCCCCTAGATCATAATGTTGATATGGTCTATCAAGGTAATGAATTTGACCCTTAGAGATCCAATATTGGTTTGGACTAACTTGAGTGTCCAAGGTTGGCTTAGGAACTCATGCTTGGACTTGATTTCTATTTCTATTTATAATTGATAAATACAATTTGAAATGAGACTTAGCCTTGTATCTTAGTCTGGATCTATTGTATACAGCTCTTTATCTTTCAAGAATCATATCAAGATTCTTGGAATCCAAAGTTAATTGTTCCAATGAATTCTTAAGTTCTTTGACTTGATTTTTTAATGTAGAATTTTCTTCTTCAAGTTATTGGACTTGAGTTGAAGTTCCACTTTGAACTTACTCTGTCAAAGGACTTGGGTAAGTTTTCTCCTTAAGGGCTATTACCTTCTTTTGGAGTGACTTGACCCGGACATTAGACTTGGCTAATTTATGAGTTAAGTAAAATATCATGTTATATAAATTTTCAACTAATGCAGAACTTACATTAGTGCTTGGTCCTTTAGAAATGAATATGGATCCGTGACTTCTCTTGGACTCAAATTCATATTCAACTTCAGTTTCAAACTCAGACTCAGTTTCAACCATTTGTTCCTGTGTTGGTAATGCAAGAAATCTCTCTTGAGCTTGTTCTTCTTCCTCTGAGTCTTCCGATGAAGATTCGTCCCAAGTAGCTTCTTCCTCTTGTACTTCTTGCCTTCTTTGAGGTTTGGGCATGTTAACTTGAAGTGTCCTTTTTTGTTATAATTGTAAGATATAATTTCTAACTTGCTCTTTGGAGTCTGACTTGGTTTTGACTGACTCCCTTTAACCATTATTTCGATCGACTTCTTGATTTCATGTTTGGTGAATCCTTTCTTCTTTTTGTATAATTTTTAACTAAGTTAACTAGTTCAACAGTGATCTTGTCTTCATCTTCAGAATCTGATTCATCTTCAGGTTTGGGTTCGAGTTGGTACGTGGACTTTAGCTTCTTGTTTGTGAGTTTTCCTACAAGTACCCCAATACTTTTCTCGACCAAAGTAGCATTAGTTTGTTCATGCAATTCAAACTCAGAAAATAACTCATCTAGTCTAATTAATAAAAGATCATTGAAGACTTTATAAGTATCTACCATGGATGCCCATAAAATATTCCTCAAAAAAATATTTCAGGTATACCTTATTATGTCTCAATTCTCCACTTTTTTACCGATCTAGTGAAGGTTGTTGAGGAGATCCAGGATTCGAGCATGAAGCTGGCTTGTTGATTCTCCTTCTTATATTTTTATGTTATATAATTTATTTAAAATTAAATCTCTTTTACTTACTTTTGTATTGGAGGTGTCTTCATGTAGCTTGATTAGTTTCTCCCAAAGGTCCTTGGCACTATTGAAGGGACTGACTCAATTCAGTTCTTTCTTAGTCAGGCCGTATTAGAGAGTCTGAATTTCCTTAGCATCTGCCTCAATCTTTTTCATCATGTGTGGGTCCTAATTTTGGCATGTCACATGTACTCCAGTGCCATTGAGCAGTAGTGCAAACCCCATCCAGATGATGATTTACATTTCCACTTGTGTCTTCAAGTGGTACTCTATTCGACTCTTCTAATAGCCAAAGTCCTCATTGGAGAAAAGAGGTGGACGAGCAATGCTATAACCTTCTTGATGGGTCATTTCGTATAATTGATCTCGCATAATAAGAATATAAAGGAAAATATACCAAGACTTGGTCTTGGATTAGTAGTACAGAAGAAAACAATAATGTACTCGAAAAGAAATATCGATCAAGTGGTCTTGCACCAACTTCGAGAAAATTCAAAGAAATGAGAAATTTGTCAAAAGAGGTGATCACACCAATTCTTACTTATGACGAAAATTTGAAAATGAAAAATAAAAAAAAGGCATAAGAATAATTTTTTGTTGAAAAAAATGAAAAGGAAACAAAAGGTTCTTATGGTGTTTGCTCCAATTCAGAGTGCCCCCACTATAATACCAATTAAAGGATCAAAGAATGTGCTAAAGGGGGGTGAATAGCGCTCATGAATTTTTCATATTTTTGTTGAAAATTAGAGAAAATGCAGCAAAAATAGAATTAAAAGAAGGACAAAGAATCGCTAACACAAGTTAGTTTTACTTGGTTCAAAGCCTTCGACGACTCCTACTCTAAGTTCCACACTCATTGAATGTTTACATTGGGTAATTCACTAATAGCTCAAAGAATTACAAAATAAATATGAATTACAAAGTAAATGTAAAGACAAAATTTACTAAAAACATTAAATGAGTAGCAGGTTTGGCGTTAGTTGTCGGATCAGCGTTCAGACATCGTGGAGAGATTTTTGGAGTAGAGTGCAAGTATAGAAGTCATAGAGAATTCTATTTTGAAGCTACTTGTTGAAGCCCTTTTTATAGCCTTTTATAGGTGCCTAGAGCAGTATGAGGCACCTAAATCGAAGCCTATAAGATCCTTCTTCGTTAGGGATTTATCCAACTTCGGGCGCCTGGACCACCCCCGAGTGCTTGGACAGCTAACGTGGTTGCAACTCGGTGAAGCTCTATCAACGTAGATTTTATCCATCTCTAGGAGCATGGATCTGCCTGAAAGCATGGACTCTAACATATTCTGGCCAATTAGAGCGCACCACCTCATCTGCACTCACAGCTGGGTTCGGACCAATCTGGGAACCTAAACCCACTCTGGGTGCTTGGACATTCAAGTGCCTAGACCCTTCCCTGGCGTCTGGAAGTCCCTTTTCCTGCTAACTTCCAACTTTGATTACTGCACCATAGAGTTAGCACAAAAGGAAAAATATTGCATTTTAACTTAGTTTGACAGTCTCGAGACTGTCCATACTGACTTTTGGATATTTTATGAAACCCTAGGTCAAATCAATTCCTACTATTCCCTCAACAGGGAATGCATCCTCACCTACTCCTCTCAAGAGAGTTACCTTTTGCCAAACACCTATTTGGACTTTTTCTTAGCATCTGACCTTGACACTCGGGAATTCTGCTAGGCATTTGATCCTTGACCCGCCTAGACTTCTACCTAGTGTTTGCAACCCACAAGACTTTCGCCCTATGTCCTCTATCTACCAAGACTTCTATCCAGTTCACGTAACTAGGATTTCATGCCCAATTCTTTGACTAGAACTTCATGTCCAATCCCTTGACCAAGACTTCATTTTCTAGACTCAAATAGATCTTTCCTACACACTCAGGTAAGCTTGTTAGATCTCAACACAGCTTAACTTTAAACCCTTTGCCATTATCAAAATTAGGTTTAGTTGGTACTTCCAAAACTAACAATTATGACTAGAGTTACACCAAATGGGCATTAAGATAACATTTCTCAATAGAAACTATATAGATGGTGCTATAGCTAAAGAACTTTCACATGGTGTGTAAATTAAGGTAGTCCATGTATTGTCTAAAGTAGGCATCTTGTCAATGATACAAAAATATTGATCAAGTGGTTTCTTCATATGATTTTAAGAAGAATACTGTTGATCAATATTTGTATATCAAGAATAGTGAGAGAAAGTTTTTATGTTAGTGCAATCGACCTCGAGTCAAGATTAGCTAGTTTGACTAAGTCGGGTTGGTCTGAGCTTGAATTTTAATGTTTGACAATATGTAATAGAAAAGTCAAGTAGGTCAAGGGAGGACCGAATACATAAATGGAAAAGTCCTAATTAAAGGTTAGGCAACAAAAATCCCTAACTAGAGGTTAAACAATGGAAAGTCCTAACTGGAGGTTAGATAAGACAATTGAAGTCCTAGCGGGACTAGGCAGTGAAATACCTAGTTGAGAACTAGGCAATGAAAGTCCTAGTGGGGCTAGGTAGTAGAAGACCTAGCTAGAAACTATGCAATGGAAGTCCTAATAGAGCTAGACAGTGGAAGACCTAATTGAAAACTAGGCAATAGAAGTCCTAGCAGGGTTAGGTTGGGAAATTATCCAAGTGGGTCATAGAGAACTAGACACTTGGCATGAGACTGCAAGTTCAAGTGAGTCATGGAGAAACAGACACTTAGCATGAGACGGTAACTCCAAGTAGGTCATGGAGGACCAAGCACTTGGCATGAGATGAAAAGTATAAATGGGTCAAAGGTTAACTGAACACTTGGTAAAAAGACCCTTAAAGGTCAAGGTTGACATGATTTTAGGCAATGGGACAAGCCATGGATGTCTTGAGGGTCAGACAGAGGAACCTTAAACTCAGGTTCAAAGTTTAGGGTTGGGCAACCAATTAGTGTGATTGATTGGCCCAAAATAATTGCTTACTATAATCGATTGAGAGCTATTTTCATAAAGCACAAAATGGTGTTGAATCGATTAGGACAATCAATTCAACATGGGTCAATCGATTAGGGTAATCGATTGAAGGGGTCATAATGAGAGAATAGAAGGATCCAAAATCAATTAGGGCAATCAATTCTAGTATCACTAATCAATTAGGAATCGATTGGATGGTTTTCATGTGGAAGTTGAAAGGGGCTAAATTGATTAGGGAAAATTGATTCAGTATGATCAATAGATTAGGATAATCGATTGAGAGTGTTTTCTCATGAAAATAGAAGGATTCAAAATCGATTAACTCAATCAATTGGTAAGCTATCAATCGATTGGTATGGCTCACTAATCGATTGATCGGATGAAAAAGAGTTGTTCTATAGATTTGAATGGTCAAATCCTATATGGCAATTGATTGGGGGTAAGGTCAATCGATTAGGAGGCATTTTCTAGCCCAAGAGAAGCCCTAGAAAAGGTGATTTTGTGATGGTTTGAAGGAAGCAATTCTTGGATGTTTGGGAGATAAGTGCTACTGCATTTTCTACCATCAAGAGGTAATCCAGAGCAAAAAAAGAGCAAGCAAAGCAAGGTTCATGTTGTAAAGTCATTTTTCAATTTTCATTGTAATTCAAGCTTATACAAGGCTTCTCCACCACTAAAAAGTTTCTAAAAATGAGGCATTCATAGTGGATCTGTGAGTGTGAGGAGTGGACTCTTAGATTAGTCACCTCAAGGAGGTGGATACCATGTAAAATCTAAGTGATAGCATTGTAAAGTCTTGGCTTCAAGTTTTCTGTTGCCATCTAAAATTAAAGTGAAGCGAGCTATTCATCCTCGTCTATCTCATACATGTCCTAATAAGTGGTATCAGAATAAGACCGCTCTTCATTAGACTTACTGTTGGAAGAAGCAAGAGCTAGAGAAAGAAGAAGATAATGAAAGTTTGGGCCCTAATTATCAACAAGTCAAAGATGGGAGCTCAAGTTCAAAAATGGATTCTTGAGATGGGTTAGGATATGACATTTGGGCACTTCCACCTTTCGGATTGGAAGGATTCGACTAATGGAAAGATGGATTGAGAATTTCTTCATGATAAAGATAGAGCAATGGTTTGCTCTAATAGAGAGATTTGAAGCACCCATGGGAAACAAAAGAAAACTCCTCAAGAAAAAGAAGTGGACCAAGGAGAAACTCTAAAAATACAAGATAAATGACAAGGTAACAAAAAATTTTCTTAATTTGGTTCCTAATGATATCTTGTGTAAATTAATGGATTACAACCATGAAAATGAATTATGAAGTAAAATGACCATGCCCCATGAAGATCCAACCTCAATGTCAAGTGGAAGCGCGTCCAAAGAGGGAGACTCCATGGATCAAGAACTTGAGGATTCATAAGTTGAGAGGTTCTCAATATCTGAGGACAAAATTGAAGAAATATTCTCCTCAAGGATTGAGGGGGAGAGGCCATTGATACTAGACCGAAAGGATGTCTCTACCTCCATATCAAATGAAGAAGAATGTGTCACCTCTATAAAGTATAACAATTTTGATTATTAAAAATAAAAATCATATCATTTTTCATTAAGTATAGAGGAAAAGGGCGCTATAAGATCAAGTGTCTCAAATTAATGAAAAATAAGGTTCAAATAGCACCCAAGGTGAAGGAAAAATCCAAAGAGGTCGGAACCTTTATACAAAGGGGAAAAGAGAACATTATGTGCTTCTTGTGTAATCATAAGGGACATTATCAAAATCAATGTCTAAAGAGGAGCGCATCAAGCAAGAACAAAGGAGGAATCTCAAATCAAGAATGAGCTTCTAATAGCTAATCTAAGGTATCATTAGTTAATGATATCACCTTACAAATAAAATAGCAAGTATGCTAGAAATAAATTTTATAATTTTAATGCTTATTATCATGAAGTTATGAAGAATGATAATTCTAATTAAGGAGAATTATAGGTCATATCATGCTAAAACCACCTTATCTAAGGATAGGAAGGTAGAAAATGATTTAGGCAAAAATACTAAGCAATTTAGAAATATGCCTATAAAAAGGAAAATCCAAGGCAATCAAGAAAAATCAAAATTTGAGGATTTAATAATTTAAATTCTAGGTTTAATGTCAAAACTTGATAAATTAGAGAAGACCCTAGAGAAAATGACAAATAATCTCAAAAGGTCCAAAAGGCAAAACCTAGATTTAGAAAGACAAGAGTCATCTATGGATTTTGGGATATAAACCTATGTCCAAGGACAGTATGGTCTTATATCATAAAGTTCCTGTTAGAACACTTCAAGAGCTAGAGAAGGGGTGATTAGATCCAATTGCTTCGTCGATGAGATTTACAGCAAAAAACTAGAAGCAATGCTAACACTCTTGATTTTTCTTGGTATCCACCTTCATAAGGTGACTAATCCAAGGGTCCACAAATTGCACACACTCCACTATTAAAAATACTCCTCAAGAATAATCCGGAGGTGGAGAAACCTCATACGATTGCAAATTCAAGAAATACAAACAAGAATTGCAACCTAGGTTACAAAGAAATCAAAAATGATTTACAACGTGAACATTTGCTTAGCTTGCTTTCTTCTTGCTTGGAATAGCCTCTTGGTGGTGGAAAATGCAACAACACTTGTTCTCCCAAACACCCAAGATCCAGTAATGAATAGAGTAAAAGAAGAAGTTCATTTGAATCCTTGTGAATGCCGATTATCCAATATATTAAGGCACTTTATATACTGTGCTTCACGAACCAATTTATTACCTGATTAATTGACCCCCCCCCAATCGATTGGTAAGTAGTAAAAAGTGTAGAGCTCTAAATGAGCTTCATTTCACATTTAATATCATCTCATTTTGATATTTGAGTCAAAAGCTATAGCCTCTAAAAGTTTACTACGTCGGAACTTTTTCGTTTCATGCCAACTCCTTGTTGGATTTATGACTGCCAAATGTTCGTTCAACCTTTGACCTACTTGATCTTTCTCTTTGCCAACTTTCTATTAGACTTCTGAACACCAAGTGCAATCCTTCTTGACCTAATTAGATTTTCTTCTTGCCTAACCGCAGTTAGGGCTTTCCCTTTGTCAACGTGCGGTCCTCCTTGACCCACTTGGACTTTCCTTTGCCTAATCACAGTTAGGACTTTTCTTTGCAAACGTGTGATCCTCCTTAACTCACTTAGACTTTTCTTTGCCTAACTATAGTTAATATTTTTCTCTTGTCTAATCCTCAAGATAGGACTTTGCCTTATCTAACCTCTAGTTAGGACTTTACCCTTGCCTAACCTCCAGTTAGACCTCTCCCAGTCAAGTATCTAGTCCTCTATGACTTACTTGGCTTCTCTCTCACATATTGTCAAGTATCCAGTCAACCTTAACTTACTTGACCTCTTCTCATATATTGTCCAGACATCAAAACTAAAACTCAAATCCACTCGAGCTTAGTCAACCTAGTCAACCTTGACCCGAGAATGATTGCACCAACAATCTCCTAATAGTTCCATTTAGCTATAGAATTCCTCCTATGTCTAGAAGTTGAGTCAAGGTTACAAGGAAAGTCATCCTTAGAGTTGACTTTGAGGAGACCAGTATGACTAAAGCTTCTAAGAAGCTTAGGAAAGTCATTATAAAGGTATTTAGAGAAGTTATCCTAATGAATATCTAGTACACCTAAGGAGCGTCAATAGGTATTGAGTTCCTAAAAGTATGATCTCTTTACACTAAATGAGTTTAAAGTGTATTAACTCTGATTAGAAGGGAAGTTAATCTAATCATGATGAAGTTGGTATTTTTAGGCATTCTTAAGGTATTGTGACTCCTTGAAAATGACAAATTTAACTTTTACTCTTAAAGAGTTTAAAATGTGTCAATAAGAACTTGAGGATTTGAGATTACTCAAATTGGTATAAATTGTATGTTAAGTTGGGACTTTGACACTTTTTAGAGAGTTAGGGCCATCTATGTCAAATTGTTAATTTGACTTAACAATTAGTTATTGAAACTTAGATAGCAAAGCTAGTTATTTTTATTTTTGTTAGGTATTTTCTTTTGTGGTATAACTACCATGCTTGTATACCCTATCACATGTTATTACACCATATCATATATTTATATTGCTATGGAAAATGCTACATGTCATGACATATATGCATTGTTAGGATATGATAGTTTTTCTTTTGAAAAATATATAGTTGGTGTATGTCATAATCATTATTATGCATTATTTTTTTTATCCTTGCAATTAAGGACAATGACATTAATTGACATTTTAGGTAGAATGATCAAAGTTAAAATGCATAGTTAAATATGCATGATCCTTTAATTTAGAAAATCCTATTTTATATCTCACAAAGATCATAAAGTTGACTTGTATATGTATTAAGATACACTAGATACAAGTGAGATATTAGGAGGATGAACAAAACTTAAAATGTTGATTTAGTGCATCTATTTGAATTTTAGTTTCATCAAAACACATGATGTTGTGAAGTCCAATTATAGAAAAAACAAATGTGCAAGTCATGTGAATTTAGCCCAAATATCATAGCTAGAATTTTTTTTTGTAAATGATTTTAAAAATACTTTGAAAAACCTTGGTGAAGTCTATTTATTGATAGGAATCGTCATTGATTAGTTAGATACAAAGTTAGAATGAAAAATTAAAGTTTTCAATAGTTACCAATTTTATACTATTCTTTAAAAATGAGATATATTTTCATATAAAATTATTTTCTATGATAGTATATAACATAAGTAATGTCTACATGAAGTTTCATAATTTTTTAAAAAATGTAGAATTATTTAGACATTTCTAAATTTTGGACAAAAATTGAATCTGAAAATCAGATTTACCAATTGATTGGCCATTATTACCAATCGATTAGGATGGGTGGTAATCAATTAGTAGCCCATGCTAATCGATTAACATAGGTAGGAATCAATTAGTAACTAAAATTAATCAATTGGTAGTGACTGTGTTTGGCTGAAATGGTCATATTTCAATCATTTAAGTCACAATTAGGTCATTTAACTATCCCTAACCCTCTGAAGTACTTACATACACATTTAAAGGTATTTTTTTTGATAAAAATGAGAAATGAATAATTAAGGAAACTAATGTGTTGATAAGGAAGAGGTTTCGATTCAAGGTTAAATTTTCAACCTCATGACTTTGATTTTGAGATTTATTAAAGGTTTAGGAACTCTAAATCATTGTTGGCACAATGATAGAAGTTGGAGCATAATTTGAGAGGGAAGTAACCCTTAAAGGTATGATTTGGATATCAAAGAAGATCTATAGATAGATGAATGTGCAAGGTTGAGTATTGAAAACTATGAAAGTATGGGAACCTTCATTTGGATAAGAGAAATGAATCTTGGGAGAAGATTTTTGATATGTGTCAAAGGGGGAGAATGTAGTGTTTAAGTTAAGAAACCCTTATTTATTCTTTGGCATGGGATGAAGAAGGAAGTTGGGCAAATATGTAATAGCCTAACTTAATGATATTGTCAAACATCAAAAGGGGAAACATTATTGGTGCAATCTTCTTTAGATCAAGGTTGACTAATTTGACTAAACTTAGGAAGGTTCGAGCTTGAGTTTTGATATTTGACAATGTATGAGAGAAAAGGCAAGTAAGTTAAGGGAGAACCAGATACTTAACTAGGAAAGTCCTAACTAAAGCTTAGGTAATGAAAAGTCCTAATTGGAGGTTAGGAAATGAAAAGTCCAAACCAGAGGTTAAGTAAAATAATGAAAGAACTGTTGGATCGTGAAAGTTGATAGAGGGGAATATCGATCGAAAACATTCATAGAGAGTACGCAGGGGGAACAAAAGAGAACAATGCTAACAGGAACCAATTTACTTGGTTTGAAATCTTGGTCGACTCCTACTCTAAGCTTGTACTCGTCGAGTGCTTTCATTGGGCAATCACTAATAGTTTGTAAAAGATTTACAAATTTGAGTACAAGAACTTTAAATAAGAAATACCAACAACAATAGAGAAAAGAAAAAAGAGTATATTGTTGGAGAAGCTTTGCAGCGTCGTAGGGGTACAGCGCAGTAGAGCAGATGTCGTTGTTGTATTTTGCTTAAGGGCGAGACCTCCTTATATAGGATGCTCTGGGTGCCCGGACCGTAATATAGGTCCGACCAATCAGTGCGCTCCCCATGACGACAAGATAGAATTTTTGCCTCCAAGCGCCCGGACCGATTCTGGGCGCCGGACCAACTCTGCCCACTCAGATCCCTTCCGGGCGCCCGGACCACCTTTCTCCAGAAAGTCCTTCTCCTGCAAGAAAGAATTAGTTCGAGGCAAAATAATAGTTTAAACTACCCTGCAAAACAGAAGTTAGCACAATAGAAGAAGAGTAGTAATTAGATTCCATCTTACTGAGATCAGAATCTAGTCAAGATCTCAACTTAGAGTTTCAAAATGGTTCTAAGTTGGATTGGCGCCTAAATTCCCTAACCGGATATGCGTCCTCACCAAGTCACTCCCCTCTAGTGACTTACCTTAACTTACCTACCAAACGTCCGGTCAGCCCGTTGACCCATCTAGACTTCGTGCCAACTATCAGGTCAGCCCATTGACTAAGCAGTACTTCATGCTAGACATTCGGTCAGCCCGTCGACTAGTTTGGGCTTCGTGCTAGTTATCAGGTCAACCCGTTGACCTAGCTAGACTTCGTGCCAGACATCCGGTCAGCCTGTCGACCAGTCTTGGCTTCTCCTGTACACATAGTTAAAGTGTTAGATCACAATGAAACTAACTTAATCTACTTTGTCATTATCAAAATCTGGGTTAGACCGTTAGTCCTAACCACACCAACAATCTCCCCCTTTTTGATGCAATGATAACCTGAGTTAAGTTAGCAAAAACATATGCAAAAAGTAAGCAATCAATTAAGATGGTTTTTTAGGTTAGGGTTTAGGGTTTGATATTTTGTATTTTGTTTGTTAACTAACTTAAACCCACCTAACCCTCCCCCTTTGACATTCGTCAAAAAAGAATATAGAATAGATAAATGGTTAAGTCAAAGAGAGAGAAAAAAAATGAAATTATGAATCTAAACTAAGGTCAGATTGACTTGGAAGAGTTTAAAGTAGAAAATTTGCTTTAAACTTTATCTTTTAGTTTTTCAAAAATAGCTAACTTAGAAAACCAACTTTGCAAAATTTAAATTTTTATATACTAGTCTTTTAAAAAAAATTTAAAAATAGTTTATAAACATAAATTTTTATAAAGGCTAATTTTCAAATATGCCTACTTTACAAAAGTAAGATTAACAAAAGCCAAGTTTGTAAAATCAAACTTTCAAATATACCTAATTTTCAAAACTAAGTTTGTAAAATCGAATTTTCAAAGATAAGTGTGTAAAATCGAATTTTCAAAACTAGGTTTGCATATAAGTATTATACAAACGCCAATTTTTTTTAAGAAACATAAGATTCTAATTTTCAAAGAATTAGTTTTATAAAAATACTAGTTTTCAAAAATAGACTTATTAAATTAGATTTACAAAAATAAGTTTATAAAGTCAGATTTAAAAAGAATAATTTTAAGCAAATATTTTTCAAAGATATTTTCAAAGCGGAGAAAATAATTTTAATACTAAGTATGAAAATAAGTTGAAATAATTCTGCCCCTGAAACTGACATTAAAAACAACTGTCTAACTAATTAGTTACTTGCTAACTATCAAAGGATAACAGCTTTCACTGGGCTAGTCAGATTAAGTTAATTGCAATTAGTTAGTGTTTAACTAAGATGAATAACTTAACCTGATTGATATGTGGTTTGTATTTAACACCCAGACTTATGTCGATGCACTGAAATAAGTTGTTGGGCCCCGTGCTTGTTTTGCTGTGATCAACCAAGTTAGTTAGGTCCTGTTTATCTTTTATCCCTGTGTCTAAGTGTGCAGGAGCTTAGAAGCGCAGGAAATCGAGCGGAAGACATAGCTAGCGAGAAGGACGGCACGGGAAGGGAGGCGACGGGCTTGGTGCGTCCAAAGGATGAGAGAGCTGCGGAAGAGTACACCGATGGGCGAGAAGAATGTTCAAGGAACGTAAAGCCAGGATGGAAGACTGCTCGAGGAGAAGGTCGGGAATTGGGTTCGGGTGAGCCCTATTCCAGTTGGCCAGAATCACCCAAACGAATGGAGAATCAGAATCCAAAGAAGTAAAAAAGAGAAGCTGGAAACACTTATATACCTGCCAGCTTTGAGGCCCCTCAAGTAAAGATTGGAGGCACCTTCATGGTTGTTTGAGGCGCCTCAGCCCGGGTCAAAATGCTTATTTACATTAGGATAGAGTTCTATCCATTCAAACTGGTTGGAGGCGCCTTGGACCTCTCTGGAGGCGCCTTCGGCCCTCAAGATAGACTTTCCAGGAGCTATATAAAGGCCCCTGGAGCTAGGAATTATTCATTAAATCAAGCATTCAATTCCTAGCAACTTGTGAACTCTTTTAGTATGTATAAAGACTTCTCCGTCTACAGTGAAGGAGACATTCTAGTGGAGTTGTTCAACCGCCTTGGATTAACAACCATCTTGGTTGTAACCAAGTTAATTTCTTGTCTCTTATTTTAATTCTGCCTTTACTTTAATTGTTGCTATTTATTTTGAGTTAAAAAATCGAGGAGGGTATACTTTTATTTTTACAAGCAATTCACCCCCATCTTTGCGGCCCTGCTGAACCAACAAGTAGTATCAAAGCCCGACCGCCTTAGAAGGACTAACCGCCAACTGAAGTACAAAGATCAAGACGATGGTCGGAGCAAACATTCATCCCCCGAAGTTCGACGGAGACTTCGCTACGTGGAAACACAAAATGGAGGTATTTTTTAAGACTAAATTCGATATTCTTTTAATAATGAAATATGGATATACAGCGCCAAAAGACAAAGAAGAATGCAACTGGACGAAGAAGGAGCAGGCCGATTTCGTGGTCAACGGAAAGGCGGAATTTCACCTGCTCAGTGTTATGCCGCCCCAGGAGGTAAGTCGGATCGGAAGTTACGACTCCGCCAAAGACCTCTGAGATAAATTCCTGGAGCTCCATGAAGGCACCTCATAAGCAAAGCTAGCGAGGCGTGACATCCTCCGGACTCAGTTGATGAATCTCCGGATGACCATCGACGAGAAGGTAGCGCAACTCCAAGCGAGAATCAAGGAGTTGATAATGCAACTGACAAATCTCAGCAAATCGGTAACAAACCAAGATTCCATCTGGTATGCACTCAATGCCTTCCCAAGGACTCCAGAGTGGGCTCCCTTAGTAGATGCTTACTACATCTCTAAGGACTTTGAGGTAAGTAGTTTAGAAAGTTTATTTTCTACCTTCGAACTTCATGAGTCTTAACTTGCAGAGCCCCAACAAGTAGAAAAATTGAACCTCAACATTGCCCTACAAGCCGAAAAAGACGATCCTGACTCCAAAGTGTCGATCGACGAAACCGAAGCGGCGCTACTGGTAAAACATTTCAATAAATTTCTTAAAACTAATAAATTTTGATCATAGTCGAGAAAGCATCAACGTAATAGAAGAACAGTCCAATGCTACAATTGCAATGAAGAAGGACATATCAAGGATGACTGCTCAAAAATAAAGCAAAAGACAAAAGACAATGAGAAGGTAAAGTACAAGTCAAATTCCTCCAATCACAAAATCCTGAAGGCCACGTGGGATGATTCGACGCCCTCCGAATCTGAAGTCGAAGCCTTCTCGGGACTAGCGCTGATCGCCAATCATCTTCCAGAAGAAGAGTCAAGCTCAGAAATGAGCATAGATGAAGGGGGAGGAACATCAGAAGAGGAAAGCTATGAAGAAGGGGGAGCATTACAAAATAAGGTAAGTAAGGTACGTTCTCTAAATCCTAAACAGTCATTTCAATTTATTAAAGCTCTTTCTAAAGACTTAGCTGAATTAGAAAAATAAATTGCTAACTTAAATAAAATGTTAGATAATTTGAAATCAGAAAATGATAAATTGAAACTCTAAATTGAAAAGTTAAAATCTAATGCATGTTTAAATACTAATGTTTTCCAAAAATCAAAAATTAAGATTTATGGAAAATTAAATTGGTATATAAGAAAACATCAGGGTCAACTTAGAATAATACCTAAAGGCTATATACCCCCTAAGTTTTTAACTAACCCTGCAGCAAGGAATCTATACTAGGTTCCAAAATCTTTACTAGATTAAAATCTCTTTAAGTTAAGGCTTTCAGAAGAACATTAAACATTAAAATTTCTTTATGAGGCTTTGACTAAGGAAGTGGTTGTTGCTCCAATAACCAAGAAGGCCTAGTGCCTCGCCATGACCTGGAAGCCAAAATATTAAAAATAAAATATTTAATTAACTTTCTGATAAAAGTATTAAAATTAAAAATAGATAATACTTTGAAAAGGTTTTAAACATTTTTTTTAGAAATTCTTCAAAAACATCTTTTTTCTAGAAAAATGTTTCTTAGAAAAATTCTCAATTAGATTTTTTTTAAAAATTATCTTAACTAAATTTTTTTGAAAAGGATTTGTTTTTACTTAACAAATGCTTTAAAATTATTTTTAAGAAAGTTGCTAACTTAAAATATTTTAGTCTGATCTTGTACTTAGAAAACTTGAATTTTTCTCTTAGAAAATTTTTAACTTAGAAATTTTATTTACTTTGTTCCCCACTCTTTTTGTTGTGATTAAAGGGGGAGATAGTTAAGTTTAGGGTTTAGGAGGACTTAGGAAAATTATAAAAAAAAATTCTAACTTATGTTGCAAATTCTATTATTGCAATTTTTGTACTTAAAATGTTAGTTTAGTAATTTTCTTAAAATTACTATTTGGTTGTTTTTTCCCTAACTTTAACTTGGGTTGATACACATCAAAAAGGGGAAGATTGTTGGGCCCTGTGCTTGTTTTGATGTGATCAACCAAGTTAGTTAGGTCCTATTTGTTTTTTATCCCTGTGTATAAGTGTGCAGGAGCTTAGGAGCGCAGGAAGTCGAGCGGAAGATGCAGCTAGTGAGAAGGACGATATGGGAAGGGAGGCAACGGGCTCAGTGCGTCTGAAGGATGAGAGAGCTGCGGAAGAGTACACCGGTGGGCGAGAAGAATGTTCACGACATTTGAGGAACTAAAGCCGGGATGGAAGACTACTCAAGGAGAAGGCCGAGAATTGGATTCGGGTGAGCCCTATTCCGGTTGGCTGGAATCACCCAAACGAACGGAGAATCAGAAGCCAAAGAAGTAAAAAAGAGAAGTTGGAAACACTTATATACTTGCCAGCTTTGAGGCGCCTCAAGCAAAGATTGGAGGCGCCTCAACCTTGAAGGCGCCTAAAGCAGAATTGGAGGCGCCTTCATGCTTGTTTGAGGTGCCTTAGCCTGGGTCAAAATGACCGTTTACATTCGGATAGAGTTATATCCGTTCAAACTGGTTGGAGGCACCTTGGACCTCTCTGGAGGTGCCTTCGACCCTCGAGATAGGCTTTCCAGGAGCTATATAAAGGCCCTTGGAGCTAGGAATTATTCATTAAATTAAGCATTCAATTCTTAGCAACTTGTGAACTCTTTTAGTGTGTATAAAGGCAATTCTAGCGGAGTTGTTCAACCGCCTTGGATTAACAACCGTCTTGGTTGTAACCAAGTTAATTTCTTGTCTCTTATTTTAATTCTACCTTTTACTTTAATTGTTGCTATTTATTTTGAGTTAAAAAATCGAGGAGAGTATACTTTTATTTTTGCAGGCAATTCACCCCCCTCTTGTCGGCCTCGCTGAACCAACATAAGCATCTTAAGTCTAGGCAATCTGCCTATACATCTCACCCCTTTCTAAGTTCAGAAATACACAAACAAGTTAACCCTAGTATGTTGGTGAGATGCTCAAACCTTAGATCTATAGGAGCATGCTTTCTAAGGGATTGATCTATTCTATGGCTAAAGCTGATTTTCAAAAATTCTAAAAATGAGAAATTTTGAAAACATAAAAGTTTTATCCTAAAAAAACATTTTTTAAAAAAATATTTGTAATTTAAGAATCCTAGTCTATTAAACACATTCCTAATTTTTGACGTAGATTACTAAACTCACTTTCAGAGAGGGGTTTAGTGAATATATCAGCTAAATTAGACTTGGACTCATTGTATTTGAGTTCAATATCTCTTTTAGTAACATGATCACTGATAAAGTGGTGTCTAATTTCAATATGTTTGGTTCTTGAATGATGCACAGGATTTTTTGTTAAGTTAATTGAGATAATATTATCAATTAATACTTTTACATTTTAAGATTTAAATTAAAATCTTTTAGAGTGTGCATTATCCATAATAATTGTGCAACACATTCACCTATAGTTATGTATTCTGACTCAGTAGTAGATAGTGCAACACAGTGTTATTTTCTACTAAACCAACTAACAAGTGATAAGCCCAGTAGTTGACATCCACCACTTGTACTTTTTCGGTCTAATTTATAGTCAGCATAATCTGAGTCAGAATAGCCTATTAGTTCAAAAGTGTTAGTCTAGGGTACCAAATTCCTACATTTGACGTTCCTTTAAAATATCTAAAGATTCGTTTGACTTGAGTCAAATGAAATTCTTTAGCATAGGTTTGGTATCTAGCACACATACTAATTACAAATAAAATATCGAGTCGACTTGCACTTAAGTATAGTAGGCTACCTATGCCACTCCTGTAGTATTTTAAATGAATTGATTTACCTTTAGGGTTGTCATCTAGGATTGTGTTAACTGCCATAGGTGTCTTTATTTCTTTAGTATTTTTCATCCCGAATTTTTTAAGTAATTCTTTAGTATATTTTTGTTGATAAATGTAATTACCTTCATTTGTTTGTCTGATTTGTAATCCTAAAAAGTAAGTTAATTTCCCTACTAAACTCATTTCAAATTCTTGTTCCGTTAGAGTTGTAAATTTTTGTAAAAATTCTGAGTTGGTTTATCCAAATATTATATCATCTACATAAATTTGGGCTATAAAGATATCCTCCTTTATTGATTTGACAAAAAAGGGTTGGGTCAATCTGACCTTGGTTGAACCCTTTGGATGTTAGGTAGGAGGTCAACCTTTCATACCATGCCCTAGGTGCTTGCTTAAGTCCGTATAATGCTTTCTTTAACTTAAATACATAGTCAGGGTGATCTAAATTTTCAAACCTAGGTGACTGTCCTACATATACTTCTTCTTTTATTAGTTCATTTAGAAAGGCAGATTTGACATCCATTTGATACAATTTGAACCCTTTATGGGCTACATAATTGAGTAACATCCTAATGGACTCTAGTCTAGCTACTGGGGCATAAGTTTCATCTTAGTCAAGTCCCTCTACTTGACTGAACCCTTTAACAACTAACCTAACTTTGTTTCTAGTAATTTTCCCAGTTTCACTTAATTTATTTCTAAACACCCATTTTGTTTCTATTATCTTTTTATTTTTGGGTGGTGGTACTAAGTCTCAAACCTCATTTCTCTCAAATTGAGCTAGTTCCTCTTGCATAGCTATGACCCAATCTGGGTCAAGTAAAGATTCAGCTATGGTTTTGGGTTCAATTTTTGAAATCAGAGAGATTTGACTTAGGTTTCTAAACGATGACCTAGTCTGAACCCTTAGGTCTGGATCACCAATTATTTGATCAATTGGATGATTTAGGTTGACTCTTATGGTTCTAGGAGGTTGATTCACTTGAGGTTGATCTTCGTCTTCGTGATTTAAATCTTCACTGGTTCCCTCGTGATTATTGTTGCCTTGACTAAAATCAATTGGCTGAATTTGGGTTTGTTCTAGGTTTTGGTTGAATTCCTTAAATTTTACATTTGTGGTTTCTTCAATTCTTAGTATAACTTTATTATATATTCTATAACATCTACTGTTTAGTGAGTATCCTACAAAGATTTCATTTTTTATTTTAGAAGTAAATTTTTATAAGTGTTCTCTTATGTTTAGTATAAAGACTGGACATCCAAATACCTTAAAATATTTTATATTGGGTTGTTTATTATCATATATTTCAAAGAGAGTTTTGTTATGTATTTTATTTATTGTGGTTCTATTTTGCACATAACAGGTTGTACTAACAGCTTCTGCCCAAAAGTATTTAGGTAAATTATATTCATTTAACATTGTCCTAAAGGTTTCAAGTAGAGTTCTATTTTTCCTTTCTACAATTTCATTTTGTTAAGGTATTTTAGGGCATGAAAATTCATGATGATATCCATTTTCAAGACAAAATTTGTTAAAATTATGGTTTTTAAATTCACCCTCATTGTCACTTCTAGTTCTTTTAATTTTAAGGTCTTTTTTCATTTTCAACTTGTTTGCAAAAATTTGTAAAGGTTTCAAAAGTTTCATCCTTATTTTTTAAGAATTTTACCCATTTGAACCTAGAATAGTCGTCTATTATTAGTAGACAATATAAACTTCCATTTATGGATTTGGCCCCATGGGAGTCAAATAAGTCTAAGTGTAAAAGTTCTAGTATAGAGTTTGTTTGAAGTTGATTAGTTGGTTTGTGAGTGGATTTTGTTTTCTTTCCTTGTTGACAAACATTACAGATTGTTGAGTCTAAGTTAGGTAATTTTGATAATCCTCTAACTAATCCATTTAATTTGCTTATATTTCTGAAGTTTGTGTGTGACAATCTTCTATGCCATAACCAAGTTTCTTCTTTTTGTGTTAAATAACAGTTAAGTGAAGAAATGGTTAGGTTAATTGCATAGATGTTATCTCTTCTAAACCCTTTTAGACTTATTGTAGGGTTATCTAAGTGCTTGATTAAGCATTCTGAAGATAAGAACATAACCATATATCCAGTGTCACATAATTGACTAATACTAAGAAGGTTATACTTGAAATTTTCAACAAGTAACACATTTGTAATAATAAAGTTAGTTTTAAGTTCAATATTACCTATGTCGATTATCTTGAGTTTGTCGTTGTTCCCAAATGCAACTGTTCCTAAGTTTTTGTAGGTAAGTTGGGTAAATTCGGTGTGATCTCCAATCATATATTTGGAGCAACCACTGTCCCAGATCCACTTGGTTTCCTATAATAGGTAGGAGTTAGGGTTAGTTTGAATTTGATTTTACTTGAAATGATTCTTAAGTTAAATTTAAAATATTTTTTTTAAAAAAATAATTTTTAAGTTAAAATAATTTTTTTAGTTTAAAATAATTTTTTAAGTTAAAAATATTTAAAATAATTTCTAGGTTAAAAAGGTTTAAGATAATTTTTAAGTTAAAAAGGTTTAAGATAATTTTTAAGTTTAAAATAATTTAAGTTTAAAATAATTTTAAAGTTAAAAAGATCTAAAATAATTTTTAAGTTAAAATAATTTTTTTAAATAATTTTTTAAAATTATTTTTAAAATAATTTTTTTAAAATTATTTTTAAAATAATTTTTTAAGTTTTTAAAAAAAATTAAGATAATTGATAAATTAAATTTTAAGTTAAATTAATTTTAATAAAATTTTAAAGTTAATCTAAAATTGAATTTTTAGTTTTAATTTAATTTAAGTTAATTTAATTTAATTTAATTTAATTTAATTTATTTTATTTTATTTTATTTTATTTTTGATTTTAGTCCTTAGTCATCTCACCCGATTTAAATTTTCAATCAGGGAATCCTATAATTTTGTGAGATGAGTTAAATTAGATTTTTAGAGTTTGGTTTAACTTTGTGTTAGATTCAGGTTTAGCTTTGGGCTCAACAAACATGTATTTTTTTGATAAACTTCTGAGTTATGGTGAGTCACTTGGACATCATTAGAGTAATCATGCCTTCGAGGTTTTTCAAATAATTCTATCCACTGAACTTAATACAAAACCTTGGTCTAACTGGTTAGGATTCGTAAATGGTAGCTTCGGTTTGTTCCACTAAGCCAAATGCATCAGGTCGAAGCCATATCTTTCTAGACATGCATAGATAAAGTTTCCCTAATGTACTATCATCCAAAACTTCACCAGTACCGTTGGTTAAGTTAAACTGTTATCTCTTTTTAAATTAGTTCAATTACCCTGCGGGTAGGTTAGTTTTTTGTTACCCTATCGGGTAGGTTAGTTTTGGAGGTGTCAGCTATTCTGGAGTCTCCTCTGAATTATTGATCAGATTTAGGTTTTAGTTTTGGGTTTATGTCAATTACTTTTATAATTATATTTAACTTGATGATAGTCTGATTTTTGGTAGGTTCTAAAGTTTGTTTTTGGTTTGGTTGGTCTAGTTTTGTATTTTGACTTTTGATTTGGTTTATTTGATTTTACATAATATATTTTATCTTTGGGTATATAATATTGGTCAATTCCTACTTGCATGGTTAAACACGCTTTCGGAACCCAAGCTTTAGTTTGTTGTTTATGTTGAGTTATTAGTGGTATAAACGTTTTATTCGAACTTGACTTGTAGCCAAGTCCAGTTTTATTGTAAACGGCTTTTTGACTATTTAAAATAATATCTAAATTTTTAGACCTTGTTGTAAATTTTTCTAAAAGACCTTTTAATTTATTAATTTCTAATTTTAGTGTTGAATTTTCCTCCTCAAGTGTTAAATCTTGAGTTGAATTAGAAATTGTGATTTGTTCCTTGAGGTTTTGGTTTTCCTCAAGAAGCAATTTATTTTCTTTTTAAATTGCAGTTAATTTTTTATCTGAACAATCAATGACTTTGAAAATTTTCTTATTTAGACTAAGGTATACCTCTTCAGGGCCATCAAAAATGAGTATGGGCTCGTGGCTCAATTCGGGTTCAAACCCATCTTCCAATTCTTCCTCAGATTCTGACTCGCGGACCATCAACGCGAGGTGGCTTTAGTGCTTCTGCTCCTTGGCTTCCGACTCTTCTAAAGACGAGTCATCCCATGTTCCTTTGCGAGCCTTCTTCTTGGTTGTCTTCGACTTATCGCTCTTCAACTTTGGGCACTTGTTCTTGTAGTGGCATTTCTTGTTGCACCCGAAGCAAGTCACGTTCCTTGGTTCAATTGGTGAGTTGATCTTCTGCAGGTATTTTCTACTGAAGTTCTTCTTCCTCCTAGTGAACATCTTTCTTACTAGGTTCACTAGGTACTCTTCGTCTTCTGAATCTTGGTTGGACTCATCTTCAGGTTCAGGCTTGATCTTTGTCTTTTCTTTGGAGGAACCTGCAAACAAAGTGATACCTTTCTTGGTTTTGGCATTAGTCTGCTCGTATAACTCAAGTTCGCAAAATAACTCGTCTAATTTTAATTTAGAGAGATTCTTCTAAATCTTGTAGGCATCCACGATGGATGCCCACAATGCATTTCAAGGAAACGTGTTTAGCGCGTACCTAATTAAGTCGTGATTCTCTATTTAGTAGTCGATCGCATGAAGTCTGTTGAGGATATCTTTGATCCTCGCATGGAGATGACTTGTTGTTTCTTCTTCCTGCATTTTAATATTAAAAATTTTATTTAAAAGAAGGTCACGTTTAGTTACATTGGCGTCGCTTGTTCCTTCGTATAGTTTGATTAGCTTGTCCCATAATTCCTTCGCATTTTGGTGTGGGCCCACTCGGTTCAGCTCTTCCCTCGTCAGGCCACATTGCAGCGTGTTGAGGGCTTTGAAGTCCGTTAATGCTTTCTTTTTCAAGTCCGGAGTCCACTATTCCGGATCCAGTGGATTTTCAGAGTTATCGACTGGAACCTTGTATCCTCTAGTGACTCTGAAGCACTGGTCGAAATCGGTCTTCCGATAGACCTCCATTCGCTTCTTCCAGTAAGGGAAATCGTCACCGTTGAATAGAGGGGGCGGACTATGCTGAAACCTTCGATTTGAGACAATTTCTTTTTTTCTTGCACACAAAAAAATTAAAAAAGAAATCCCAAGACTTGGTCTTGGATTAGCAGTGTGGGAGAAAGAAAGAAATTTGAATTTGCTATGAAAAAAATCCAAAAAGGCAATAATACCAGTTTGGATTGTTCCGAAAAACTTAAAGCCGAAAAGAAAAAGGAAAAGAAAAGAAAAAAATTCACTCCTTTTGTTTGATTGGTGGTTGCACTAAATCATAGCGGTACCTGCTCTGATACCACTTGTTGGATCGTGAAAGTCTATAAAGGGGGGTGAATATTGATAAAAAATGTTCGTAGAGAGTATGCAACGGAAACAAAAGAGAACAATGCTAACATGAACCAATTTAGTTGGTTCGGAGCCTTGGTCGACTCCTACTCCATGGCCCGCACTCGTCGAGTGCTTCCGTTGGGTAATCACTAATAGTTCATAAAAGATTTACAAATTTGAGTACAAGAACTTTAAATAAGAAATACCAACAACAATAGAGAAAAGGAAAAAGAGCACGTTGTCGGAGAAGCTTTGCAGCATCGCAGGGGCACAGCGCAGTAGAGCAGATGTCGTTGTTGTATTTTATTTTAGGGCGAGACCTCCTTATATAGGATGCTCCAGGCGCCTGAACTGTGACGTAGGTCCGACCAATCAGCGCACTCCCCGTGACGACAGGATAGAATTTTTGCCTCCGGGCGCTCGAATCCCTTTCGTGCGCCCGAACCACCTTTCTCCAGAAAGTCCTTCTCCTAGAAGAAAGAGTTAGTCTGAGGCAAAATAATAGTTTAAACTACCCTATAAAATAGAAGTTAGCACAATAGAAGAAGAGTAGTAATTAGATTTCATGTCACCGAGATCGAAATCTAGTCAAGATCTCAACTTAGAGTTCTGAAATGGTTCTAAGTTGGATCGGTGCCTAAGTTCCCTAACCAGGAACGCGTTTTCACCAAGTCACTCCCCTACAGTGACTTACCTTAACTTACCTGCCAAACGTCCGGTTAGCCCGTCGACCTGTCTGGACTTCGTGCTAGCTATCAAGTCAGCCCGTCGACCTAGCTGGACTTCGTGCCAGACATTCAGTCATCCCGTCAACTAGTCTGGGCTTCGTGCCAGCTATCAGGTTGACCCGTTGACCTAGCTGGACTTCGTGCCAAACATCCAGTCAACTTGTCGACCAGTCTGTGCTTCTCCTGCGCACTTAGTTAAAGTGTTAGATTACAATGAAACTAACTTAACCTACTTTATCATTCATCAAAATTTGGGTTAGATCGTTAGTGCTAACTGCACCAACAAGAACGAGTGGAGCTAGGCAATATAAAACATAGTTGGGAACTTGGCAATGAAAGTTCTAGTGGAGCTAGATAGTGGAAGACCTAGTTGGGAACTAAGCAATGGAAGTCCTAGTGGGGCTAGGGAAGGAAAAAGTCTAAGTGGATCACAGAGGTTCGGACACTTGGCACGAGATCGTAAGTCCAAGTGGGTCATAGAGGACTAAACACTTGGCATGAAATAGTAAGTCCAAGTAATTCTTGTAGGACTGAACATTTGGTACCAGATGAAAAGTCCAAGTGGGTCAAGAGTTGGATAAACACTTGGTAAAGAAGTTCTGGAAGGTCAAGGTTGACCTAATTCTAGGCAACGAGAAGTCTCGACGAGTCACAGATGACTTGAGGGTAAGGCAAAGGAATCCTAAATTTAGGTTCAAAGTTTAAGATTAGGCAATCGATTAGTTTCATTGATTGACCCAAAATAATTGATTGGTGTAATTGATTGAGAGATGTTTTCACGAAGTATAGAAGGGTACTGAATCGATTAGGATAATCGATTTAATATAGGTCAATCGATTAGGGTAATCAATTGAAGGCGTCATTGAGAGATAACAGAAGGATCTGGAATTGATTAGGACAATAGATTTTGATGTCACCAATCTATTAGGGCAATTGATTGGATGATTTTTGTGAGAAAACAAAAGGTGTTGAATCAATTGGGGCAATCTATTCAGCATGGTCAATCAATTAGGGAGTATTTTCTTAAAAAAATAGAAGGCTTTGAATTGATTCACTCAATAGATTGGGAAGCTATCAATCGATTGGTAAGGCTCACCAATCGATTGGTCAAGTTAAAAAAGAGTCGTTATGTAGGTTTGAAGAGTTAGATCCTATGTGACAATCGATTGGGATAAGCCAATCAATTGGGAGGCATTTTTCAGCACAAGAGAAATCTTTGAAAGTGGGTTTCATGATATTTTGAAGGGGCTAGTTCTTAGGTGTTTGGGAAACAAGTGCTATGACATTTCCTATAACTAAGTGGTAATCCAAAGTAAGAAAAGAGCAAGCAAAGCAAGGTTCATATTTCTAAATCATTTTTCAATTTCCTTTGTAATCTTATTTGTGTTTCTTATTTGTATTCTCGTATTCAAGCTTGTACGAGGCTTCTCTATCTCCAAAAAGTTTTCAAGAATGAGTCATTCATAGTGGAACTGTGAGTGTGAGGAGTGAACCCTTAGATTAGTCACCTTAAGAAGGTAGATACCAAGTAAAATCAAAGTGTTAACATTGAATCTTCGCTTCAAGTTTTTTGCTGTCATTCAAAATCAAAGAAATGAAGTGAGCTATTCAACCCCCCCCTCCCTCCTCTAGCTCATACATGTCCTAACATATTATACTTATTCTATATGTGGACAATATTTTTCTAGTAAACAATGATAAAGGTTTACTGTATAAAACCAAGACATTTCTATTAGGTGAATTTGAAATGAAAATTTTACATCTTGTGTTTCAGACATACAAATTTGTTGTGATCATTTAAGGGGTGCACCTAGACTTTCATAAAAAGGTCTATATTGAAAAGGTGTTCATTCTGTATCGCATACAAAATTGTGCTCTTGGTAACACACCTATATCAAAGGGTGATAGTGTTGGATCATGATGTACGTGAGAGGGGGGGGGGAGGGTTAATCATGTGGCTTTCAAAAATACTTCTTTTATTTTTGAAAACATAAGTACGCAGCGGAAAGTAAGAAATAAAAGAGAAGAAACATGAGAAAAACACAAGCGATTTTTACTTGGTTCGGAGCCTTCGGCGACTCCTACTCCAAGGCCCAAGACCCGTGGATATATCGATAGACAATTCACTAAAAAACCTCTTCCGGTAATCTCAAAAGAGAGAATCGAGTACAAGAGAAGTTAGGTCAAGTGCAACACACTACATTTGTCCCTTTATAGTAATTAAGTATAAACAAAGATATTTCCAACACTTTTTAAGAATTGGAATGAGGCACTTTGTGTTGATGTCTATCTGCCGGGCTTGATTTGAACTCCTTGGAGCAGTTGTCAAGCTTAGTAGTTTCACAGTAGAGTCGCAGCAATAACTAGTAGTAATTGGAAGCTTCAATGCACGTGTAGTAGCTCATATGTACTTGATGATCAAGTGCCTACTCGAGACTACCTTATAAAGGGCTTGGAGGTCGCCTCCCATAAGCATGGAAGGCGCCTTCAATAAGGCAAAGTCTATCCTGAGCAAATCGGCACTTATCTATGACCGATTCCAAAAATTATCCTGCTGAGGATGTCTTTCATAGTCATGGAAGGCGCCTTCTATAAACATTACCGAGGAGCCTTCCATATCCATGGAAGGCGCCTTCGGGTACTGTGCAATGCTACTTTCTTGCTTGCTTTCTTGCCCTATAAACATGTGTTAATCAAAATAACCTGCAAGACAAGTGTTAGCACAAATATAAATAGTAGTAATTAGTTTTTGTCCTCCCAAGACCAGGAACTAGTCAATGTCTCAGTCTAGGGATCCCAAATCGACTTAAACTAGACCGACGCCTACTGCCCCTCAACTAGGACATGTTCTCACAGAGTCACTCTCCTCTAGTGACTTACCTTTAATTATCTTTTGCCAGATATCTGGTCATCCCATCGACCAGTCTGAACTTCATGTCAGCTATCCGATTAGCCCATCAACCTATCTAGACTTTGTGCTAGCTATTCGGTCAGCCTATCGACCTAGCTGGACTTCGTACCAGCTATTTGGTTGGCCTATCGACCTAGATGGACTTCGTACCAGCTATCCAGTTGGCCTGTTGACCTAGTTGGATTTCTCCTACACACTCAGTCAGATTGATAGATCACAATGAACTTAACTTAACTTACTTTGTCATTCATCAAAACCTGAGTTACACTGTTACTGCTAATTGCACCAACAGATAGATTAGCTTGCAAGAATGTTTATGCCATGAACTTAAAATAAAGAAAATGTAACAATTCCCTTATGCATCAATAGTTGGGAGTTTGATGTATACTCAGGTATGTAAGTATTCAGATCTTATGTATATAGTAGGGATGTTAGGAAGATATTTGAGTACCCATATAGAGCATTTAAAAGTCACAAGGGCGGTTATGCAATATTTGCAAATAACAAGGTATTACATGCATGCTCACTTATCAGAGATCAGGTCATCTGGAGACCATTGGATATTCAAACTATGATTTTGTTAGATGCTTAGATAGAAGGAGGTATGCCTTAAGTTATGTCTTCATGCTGACAGGAGAAGCTATATCATGGAAAAGCATCAAGTAGATGCTAATAGTCACTTCCATGATAAAGGTAGAATTTATAGCCTACTATAAAGCATCCAACCATGGGATATGACTGCAGAACCTTATCATAGGATTACAAATCCTTGGGGTTATTGACAGACTATTGATGATCAATTATGTTAATAAAATTATAGAATTATATTCCAAGAATAACTACAGTTCGTTAAAGTCTAAACACATCAACATTAAAAATGATCATGTTTAAAAAAAAAAAGTTCAGAGTGATCAAATAATAATAGAGCATACAAGAATAGACTTAATGTTAACATTTCCATTCACCAAGGGTTTGCCTCCCAAAGTGTTTCATCAACATGTGTTGAATATGGGGGGTTCTTCATTTTAACGAAATACCCATTTAGTGGAAGTTTGTATATGGTGTAATGCTCTATATTAATGAATACATATATTTTTTTTTGGCTTAATGTACGTACTAAAGTTTATACATGTGTATAAAGTTGTGACTTTAATATAAAGACATCATGATTTACTATTATAGTTTTGTATATGGTGCTTGTAAATATGATGTAGGACTTCATTTTGAGTTATAAGATTAAATCATGATTTTGTTAGGACACTCTGGCAAGCTAAATGGGAGGTGATTAGCTCCAATCGCTTCATTGATGATGATTTAAAGAAGACAACTTGAAGCAATCACTAATACTAGGACTTACTTGGTATCTACCTCCGTGAGGTGACTAATTCAAGGATCCATACAATGCACACACTCCACTATGAAAAGCACTCATTCTTAGAAATAATCCAGAGGTGGAGAAACTTCGTACAAGCTCACAGTAAAAGAAATACAACAATAACAAGGAAATGAATACACAGATACAAAGAGAACTTTGCTTGCTTTCTTCTTGCTTGAAAATGCCTCTTGTAGACTCAAAAGTGCAGTAACACTTTACCTTGAATCATCCAAGAACTAGCAGTGAAGAGTGGAGAAGAAGAGTTTCATTTGAATCTTCATCGTCGCCTTTATATCCTGCGGATTAGGGCTCCCAATCGATTGGCCTTACCCCCAATCGATTGTCACATCAGATCCGAGCACATCTAGCCCTCCAAACCTCACAATGGCTATTTTCTTTGTTACTTAATCGATTAGCCAATCAATTACGGGCCTTCTTAATTGGTCACTCAATCAATTACGAAGCCCTCTGTTCGCTCTCAAGCTTCTCCCAATAGAGTACCCAATCAATCAAGCTTCTTCAATCGATCACATGATTGATTTAGAAGCTCTCTGTTCGCTTGCGACCAAACTTAATTGATTAGCCAATTGATCAAGCATCTCGCGATATCCTTAATCAATTGGAATTCTTCTCAATCGATTTAGCATAGTGCAATGCACTATGCTTCATGAAAAATACTTTTCAATCGATCACTTGATCGATTGAGTTCAGGGTGAATCGATCACCTGATCGATTCACTATGCACTTCACGAAGAGATGCACTAATCGATTGGCACAGGTCTCAATCGATCTCCTAATTAATTATCCAACCCTAACTTGTTTAACTCAAGTCTAGGGTTCCCTTGCCTAATCTCTGATCAACCGTCACCTATTGGGATTTCTCCACCAAGTGTTCGGTCAACTTTTTGACCAACTTGGACTTGGCCAACTTCCCGTTAGACATTCGATCACTAAGTGCAGTCCTCCTTAACTCACTTGGATTTTCCTCTTGCCTAATCGCAGTTAGGGCTTTATCTTATCAACGTGCGGTTCCCCTTGACCTACTTGGACTTCCCTTTGCTTAACCACAGTTAGGGCTTTCTTTTGCCAATATGTGATCCTCTTTGATCCACTTAAACTTTCCTTACCAACATGCGGTCCTTCTTAATCCACTTATACTTTCCTTTGCCTAACTGCAGTTAGGACTTTTCTTTGCCAACGTGCGATCCTCCTCGATCCACTTGGACTTTCCTTGCCAAAGTGTAGTCTTCTTTGACCCACTTAGACTTTCCTTTGTCTAACCGTAAAATTAGGACTTTCCTTGCAAAAGTGTAATCCTCCCTCACCCACTTGGACTTTCCCTTTGTCTAACCCTCGAGTTAAGACTTGTCTTGCCTAACCTCCACTTAGGACTTTACCAGTCAAGTACAGGTCCTCCTTCACCTACTTGACCCTTCTCACATATTGTCCAAATATGTTGTCCACAACATATTGTCCAAATTTCAAAATTCAAGCTCGAAATCACTCGAGCTTAGTCAAATTGGTCAACCACGACTCAGGGAATGATTACACTAATAATCTCCCAACAGATTTACTATTGTGGTTTAGCATAAAGTATTAGTAAACATGATTTGGGCCCTGTCATAAAGAGATCTTATTGAGAATGACATGTACATATCACATTTCATGTCATTTTCATACTATACATTCATATTAGATATATATCATTATTAAAGTTGGTATTGCGATTAATATTAAGTCTTTTTATTATTGTATTGATGGAATTAATGGACCAAGTTGCTTAAGAGGTATTTAACCCATAAAGTTTTGACATGGTTGAACTCAACTAAGGTATTGAGTAGTGTATACGGTATCACCTATAGTCTAAGTGAAAGATTTAAGGATTAAGTTTGTCATTAAGAATTAAACTCTATTAAAAATTTAATATTTGATATATCAAAGGAGATTAAATTATCGAATGTAGATTGAATAGGTAGACCTAATAATTCGATAGGATGGACTTGGTACAAGAGGAGAGGGCTTATTTCAATTTGGGTATATGCTAAAATCTAAATCTTCTCTACTTCCACTCTACTTCCCTATTGAGACGAGGACTTCAATTGTCGCCTTCCTCTTGCAAGAGACTTTTCGTTGCGCTGGCAGGAATTTCATCGAACGACAAGTAAGATACAGTGCATTGGCTTTGGACCAGGTCAATCCTTCAGTTTCGTCATTATTTTGATAACAATTATACTGTAAGATTGACGATACGATAACTAAATTTTATACATATATAATTTTGTTTCGATGTATCCTATTATTTTCACTTGGATCCTTCCGAGTTTTCAATTTTGACCAACATAAGTTAAAATTATATATATATATATAATAAAATAACTCTAAAGATATCAGAAAAGCAATATAACAATTATTTATAAAATTTAAATATTTTAAACTGAATTCTAAGTTGCGGACGAGAACTGCGACAGAGTTTGTTTTTTATTTTTATTTTTATTTTTTTAGTTTGTGGTGTGTCACTTAAGATTTTAATTTTAGAAATTAAGAATTAGATTATAGTATTAAGTATAAAAGAATTTTAAATTAAAAAAAAATTTATTATCTTAACGATCCTTTAATATCATCGATCTTATAGATATAGAGAAAGATAAATATAAATATACAAATGTTAAATATATGATGGGATAATCATAAATTGTTAGTTCTTGAAAATAAATCCTGATGTCAAATGTCATATGCCCACAACATGTGCTATTTCCCTAGAAGGAAAACATGTGCTAAACATGCAACCTCAGATCCTTTCATTTCTCATCGTTTAAATTCACGTAGTAATTTTAGCCAAAATTACTATATTGACTTAAGCTAATCAAAATTAAAAATATATATATATTTAAATGACTTTATGGTACAGGTATTATAAAGGAGGTTAATTAAATTTGGATGATTAACCCATAAAACAGTTTTTGGTCAAAATTATTATATAGATTTGAGTTGATCAAAATTGAAAATGAAAGCATGAAATGTCATCTTTATCTCCCTCAGTCATTGCTCTCTTTGGTCTTCCTTTTGTCATCCCCTAATGGATGCCTTTGTTCATTCACAACGCCATCTAAAGACTCATCATATCCTTTTCACAGCAAATAACACTTGAGCTCGCTCTACAATCTAGCTAGTTTGTTCCCTCAATGGATGCCTTTGTTCTCTTTCGAGACTTACTTTGCTTCATCCCGAAGGCATGCACTACTGGAAAATAGATCTACACAAATAGTTTGACGCTCGAACTGTTGGAAGCTCAATATGTGTGGATCTCATGTGAATTTGGCTAACCATAAAGGTGTCCCACTGACAAAAGAACTGAGAGGAGGGCTCTAATATAATAAAAGATGATTAGTTGATTTTAAACCTCTTTCATTATCGGTTCCACAGCAAGATAAAAAACGTAAATCATAACGACCGAGAGGGGACTCTTATAATTGAACAATGTTTAACTATCAAATCCAACAACATAGCAAAGGGGATGAAGATGGGGTAATTGGTCATTTCCTTTCTCTATTTTTCTCATTTTCATCTTCCTTAATGTAATCAAAGTTAAGTGGAAGAATTCTCCACTAAATTATTTTCCTCCATTTAATTGAGTGAATATCCAGGCTTAACAGCTAACACTGTTCCTGTAGATGACATCAGAACTACTTTTCGTTCGTGTTCTCGCAGTTGATTTTGTACGAGCAAGAGACAAATTGTATTGGCATTTGTTAGTGCTAGTCACAATAAGTCATTAGGTACATTCATCCTGATATATATAATTTTTTTTAGGAAAAGTTCTAGTCGTGAAATAGACTTTTACAATGTATAATAAGACGACTATATATAATATATTAATATGGGCCGACACTTCTTTAAGACTACTTATAGTGACTGGAGTTTCATATACCTTGAATATATTTTTTTGGTTTGAAACAAAGCAGAATTTAAAATTAAATATGACAATGAACTTTTTGTATTCCCAACCAAATTTAATAATCAGTTTGTGCCTTAGTCAAAGGTTTTATTTACCATAAACTCTTAAACATTCCAAGTAGATATTTGTTTTTCAAAAAACAATTTTCTAAATTAATTTGTACTAATTTAAATTTTTTAAATTAGAATATTGAGAACTTGTTCTAATGAAAAATGAGACTAAAAACTATCTAAATTTCCTAAGTAAATTGTTAGCTTGTGAGTAGAGCCCAATTATTGTTGTCGTTTTTCGTGGTATGGCCTACAATTATTTTCTGATCATCCAACGTACTAAAACATGTGATATGCTGACACCGAAATTGACTAAGATGCCTTCTACAGCCTTATTCATTATCCAACAATTAGAAGCACTCGGCCTAATTTAATTGTTATTACCAAATTAAATATTAGTTGAGCCTTTATTTATTAAAATTTTATAATCCTAAATGAAACTTAATGAATATGTTTTCAAAAATCAATTAATTTTGATGCAGTACATTTATAAAAGTGGTATGAAATTAAGATATAATTAATATAAATGATTGCATACCAAAAAAGTTACCATTCATTATGGTGGATTGGATCTTAATTAGTGCAGATAAGTCCTTGTGTTGGCCATACCAGCTCGTATGCCATTATCTTTCATAGTATTACTATGCTTCTAATGCCCCACTATGAATTGGTATTTGCATGACTCCCTCGTTAGTGATAATGTCCTAGAGATAATCAGACTGATTATACTATAAAATACTTTAATATATATAACTTTATATTATTTCATAGTATAATAGTATGTGTTATAGTTCACTATGTGATAGAAATAGATTGTCTTGCACCTATATACTCTACTATATAGATTGATGATATTTAAACAAGTATATAGATGAAAATAGTCAATGTGTCTCGCAATGAAAACTCAATTATTATCTTATATTTGTGTAATTGTGTTCTAAATAGTCGAGTTCAACCTTAGTTTGGATATTTGCGCAAAAAAATTTAAATTAGATCTTGCATATCGTATTTGACACGAGTGTTTGAATTGTGCAAGGATTTGACCGTACACATATGAAGCATATAGAGCTCATGACTCGATGAGGTCGAGTATGAATGATGACTTGTTATAACCAAGGTAAAACACTCAGTGGTTTGGAGGTCTAAAGAGATTAGAAAAGATAGTATGAGACAACCAAGAAAACACAGGACATAAACACTAAGGTGATATTGGAGAAGCTCATGAAGCATGACTTGGCATGACTAAGCTGATAGCTTGGTAGATCGAGTCCATGTTGGAAAAGGATGGTATGTGACATTTAAGAATAATAGGACAAAGAGTATTGAGGTGAAGCATTGACGACACAACCTAAGGAGGCACACTATGTAGGTTGATACGACGTATTGTGAGTGACTCCAAAGAGAAGGTGGGATCGATAGTTAAGGTAATGTGGCAGTCAAAGTTAAGATGAGTTGGTAGTCAAAGTTAGGGTGTAAGTATACAAAAGAACCACCTCTCAAAAGCATTGCTCCTAGTATAAACTCATGCGGCTATAGAGCCGGCCAGACCTACGGGGCTCAACTCCCCACTTTTCATGAGCAAGACTTCCAACATAAACTCGGGCAGACACAAAACCAGCCAGACCTATGGGGCTCAACTCTCCACTCCTCATGAGCAGGGCTTCCAACATAAACCCGGGAGGACACAAGGTCGGCCGAACCTACGGGGCTCAGCTCCCCACTCTTCACAGGGGCATGGTTGTCAGCTTAAACTTGGTCGACTCCAAGCCAATTGGACTCCCTCTAGGAGAAATCATTGTCAGAGAATCGCAACAACCTGTCAGAGAATAACAACTACTTACCAGAGAATATTCCATTACTGACATATACACACAATGAAACCTTCCTCTACCACGAGGATGGCGGTCGTACATTCTCCACCACCTAATATATTTTGACGCTAGACATTCTCTGTTGCCTCATTATTACGGAGGTTATAAGAGATGATATAAAAAGGGGGTCATCTTCGTTGGTCAGGAACGTGTATGCATGCCTATGCATCCACATTTACTGTTCTACTGTTCATCTTCTTCTCTATTTCACTTGACCACTATTCTGACTTGAGCGTCGGAGTGTCTAAACTAGGGACCCCCTCCCTGATTCTCGCTCTAACATTCTTGTTGGCTTTGTTTGTGGTGTGCATAGGTCTGCATCTTCCATCTCAAGGTCTGTAGCTCCCAGCTCGAAGTCTTTCCTCCGTTAACACTCCTACCACCTCATCGGTCGCCCATCTACTCATGTCATGCCCCGGAGGAGTCCTTGTCCGAAGAAATTTCGGCAGCACCTCCCCTGTACGGCGGACAATCTGAAACTTTCTACATACACAATATACATCAGCCACAGGCGGCTGGAATATACACACAACCACGCAGTTATATATATATCGTCAGCCCACTCGGCTGGAACAAATATAAAACACAGCAGAAAAATGATAGAAATCCAAAATACATGACTGCAAGCCGGCTAGGCTTACACAACCAACAACATAACACCCTGGGAAACAAAACCGGAACACAAAGTTAAAATACACACATACCATATACCACGATAAACATAAACAAAACGCGAAGACTGGTCTTCTAATGTGATGTGGGGACCGGCAGTCAGGATACTCCAAGCGACTCCATAAACAACCTGCTACCTGAAAAAGATAGTGTCAACGGGGTGAGTTCAACAACTCAGCGAATACCAATGGACATGAGTAGTAAGATATATCTAACAGCAATAAACATGGAATACAGCTTCCTAATCATATATATAGGGAATATGCAAAACTGAAAGGTAACTGAGGAAGCTGTACTCACCAGGAACTCCTATCCAGACAAAAAGGTCGTCAAACCGAAAGTGTCAATAATCCTGTATGCAGGTCAAAAGTATGCATCCAACCAAAATGCAGCAACCAAATGCAGCAAACACAATTATAAGAATATAAATACATCAATGCATATGATGCGTCCTGGTCACCCCTGACGCCAGTCAGTCCTCTCACACACAAAAAGGCGAGACCGAGTGGGTAGGGCTGTGACAACCGTGCACTCTACCATCACTACACCTGACGAGTGACTGAGTGGACGGGATGCTGTCGGAGTACTCCTGTCCTGTGACCCCAAATCATAAATGGGGGAGCTCAATGCTCTCAACTCCCGGTACACGATGACGGGGAGGTATCTCTGCCGGCTACCACGCTGAGTCACCTGACCAACGGAGCCAAACAGAGTCCACCGTCTGCCGGCTACTACGCTGCTACACTAAATGCCAGCGGAGCCAAACAGAGCGGAACTGACTGCCGGCTACCACGCTGGGTCATGTGACCAACGGAGCCAAACAGCAGAACCGCCACACACCTGCCTGATATACCACTAAACCATGAGTGGGGGTGTGTGCAGTACATGTAACTGGCGATGGGCTCAACCATAGTGGAGCCGACAATCGCACAGCATGCAATCATGATGCATGTCACTATGCGTAACAAAAACTGATCAACATAACCATATCCATATATACAAAATGGGTACTGTAAAAGCGATGTTCACATACCAAAATCTATAGTACACAGGTCAGATAGAATATCGAAAACCTATGTCCTGAACATAATAAATATGGAATATCCTGATCAGCATAGAAAAATCCATATATACATAATATGGGTACCACAGTATCAGTAGGTCAATCCACGAATCTAGGGCATATAGGTCCTCTATGGTATAGCAACCTAGATCCTAAACATATCTCCTTCCATAACATATGTACCAACAATATGCACATATTAAGAATCAAGGTCTAGGTACACGAATCATATATGATATACAAATAGAGGTACACAAGCCAGTCATGGCATAAAAACCTAAGTATCAGATAATCTAGATACACATGACTAAAACCAAAAATCCAGAACCTAGTCCTAACCTCAGTAAAACATGGTATGTCACTTACTCTAGAAACTAAGATACCTAAGGTAATAAAGTACTCATGGCAATAAGATACTCATGGCAACAAATCATGTGATATAAGCACGAATACATCACAGGCGACAAACCTAACATGCTATGGATATCAAACAGTGACATACCAAAGACAAAGATATTCATTGCTTGTAGTTATAAAGTACTATGCATATCCAAACACAATATCATAAATGATAAGTCAAGAGGTACCCGCCTCCAATCGCAGGTTCAATCCAATCCAATCCAACGTCGAGATGCTCGTCTCGCATTAGAGTCCTGTATCACCAATATAGATATACATTTTTATT
Source organism: Zingiber officinale (assembly GCF_018446385.1). Lineage (NCBI taxonomy): Eukaryota > Viridiplantae > Streptophyta > Magnoliopsida > Zingiberales > Zingiberaceae > Zingiber > Zingiber officinale. Next base: position 52,181,502 of record NC_055998.1, on the reverse strand, counting down.
TAGCTACATCTCCAATGCATAACCAAATAAAAATCCTTGAGACTCAATTAGGGTAAAACCCTAATAAATCTAACCATCTAGTAATCCAATTTATTAATAATTCGATACATAAACCATACCTTAAACTCACAGTCCCTAATAATGATCCACTGCTAGGGATATCGCTGCTGGAATAGGATTAACTGCTGGAACCCAATAAATCACCAGTACTTCACTGTCCGTATCAAAATGAAACTCAAGACATCATTTTCTGTTAATATAATCCACCTTAACTCTACCTCAAACCTAATTCAATATTTAGATCAATAACAACTCAACACGAAACTTACCCAAATTCTGATGCCTCAGTGCTGCTCCAATCCTGAGGAATCTACTGCCAAATTTCTGGCCGCAGCATCCTGGAATTACTGATCCCTAAATCAAATACCCAAAAATCAGCACTGATTGGATCCTGTAACCCAAATTTAGATTGAAAGAACACTACAACCAGTGATCAAATACAATCTAAGAAAAATCCCTAAATTCAAACTCTCTAGTTGTTACCTTGTTTAAACCAGATGTTCACTGCTGGTGTCGATCTGACCAGATCCAAATTTTGTGTTGGCAACCTAACCTTCGTCGGAGACTAAATAGATGATGGCTGAGAAATCGGCAGCAAATCTGTGCCGATGAGGGAACGAACAAAGATCCAACAGAAAAGGAAAGGATGGTCGGTCGATGAATGTCCGATCAGAGAGCTACTAGACTCAGGTGAGCCGGCGTCGACGCCATGTCAAGAGGTAGGCAGTGGCTAGGGCACCGGCAACAGATCCATTCGGGTGCTCGGCTCCTGTCCCTGACTCGAAGAAGCGAAGACTCGGGTGATACTCAGACGCCGGCGGTGATGAAGACACGAGGAATGAAGAAGAAGGGCGCGTCGGCTCTGGGAAAGAAGAAGGAACCGTCGGCATCGCAAGAGGGGGAGGGAGCCGCGGGTCACTAGGGCACAGGCATCGGCACTGATTTCCTGTAGCCGGTGATCGACGCGCGGCTTGGCAAAGTGGCAGAGCAAGATGGCGCCGTCGGGTGGAGGACGAAGAACTCGGGAGGATTGAGGAGGAGAATCGGCGCCGGAGGGGGTTAGGGCACGCACGGGTTCGGCGGGGAAGAGAAAGGAAATAAGTAAAAAGAAAAAGGAAAAGAAAATGAAAAGAAAAATAACTTTTCCTCACTTAAAAGGGGTAGCCTAAACAGGCTTTCCCGGATCCCGTTTTTATCCCCGTTAACTCGTCCGTACGAGCTCCGAAAAATTCCCGAAAAATTTCAAAAATTCCGAAAAGTTCCCTTATTAATATTCGCCTATTTTCGGTATTTTACATTCTCCCCCACTAATAAAAATTTGGTCCCCAAATTTCGTTATCTACCATCAACAAATATTAACAACAGGTAACGAGTATAAATGCTGAACGGTAAATAAAATCACATATCTCTAATGAAAAATGAGGTATCAAGCTCGGATAGTATCCTCGAGCTCCCAAGTAACCTCCTCGTCCAAATAATACTGTCATCCGACTTTAACCAGTCGGATAGTCTTGTTCCGCAACTGACGCTCTTCCCGGTCTAGAATCCGTACCGGAATCTCCTCATAAGTGACGTTAGGATGAATAGGAACTGAGATATCAGACAACACGTGAGCTGGGTCTGCTATGTATCTCCTCAGCATAGATACCTGAAATACATCATGAACTCCTGCCAGGAACAATGGTGGTGCCAACCGGTAAACTACCACTCCAATCCTTTCCGAGATATGGAAAGGTCCAATGTATCGCGGAGCTAGCTTACCTCTGAAGCCAAATCTCTTCGCTCCTTTTGTGGGTGAAATTCGCAGAAATACATGGTCACAAATGGAGAACTCAAAGAGTCTGAGTCTCCGATCAGCATAACTCCTTTGGCGGTCCTGCGCCTCAATGTCTAACTCGGAGAAACCTTGAATCAAGTCCATGACCACAACTCGGTGGCAAGTTAAAATCCCTTTGGACTTCCGGCTAAGTGCATCAGCAACCATATTAGCTTTCCTCGGGTGATAGCTAACGGTACAATCGTAATCCTTCAGGAACTCCATCCATCTCCTCTGTCGGAGATTTAGTTCCTTCTAAGTAAACAGATATTTGAGACTCTTATGGTCAGTGAGAATCTTAAATGTAATGTCGTATAGATAATGCCGCCAAATCATCAAGGTAAAAATAATGACGATCAACGACAAGTCATGTACTGGGTAGTTCTCCTCATGTTCCTTCAACTGCCGAGAAGCATAGAAGACTACTCTATCGTGCTGCATCAGAACAGCGCTCAAACCCTAAATAGATGCGTCGGTGTAGAGGACATATCCGTCCTCTCCAAAAGGTAAAACCAAAATCGGAGCCGACATCAGTCTCCGCTTCAGCTCCCGAAAGCTGGTCTTGCAATCCCCAGTCCAAGTGAACTTCACGCCTTTCCTGATCAGGCGTGTAAGTAGCATAGCAATCCGTGAGAAACCCTCAACGTATCTCCGGAAATATCGAGCCAAACAAAGGAAGTTTCGAGTCTCCTGTATAGACTACGACTACTCCCAACGATAACAACCTCCATCTCCTATGGAACCACGGTACACTTCTACTGGTGCCCGTGTCTCAAACATCTCACAGGAGACTACCAAAATACGCACTACTGATCTTCACATATAGATGTTCCCATCGAAACATCTCTAGATCTAAGCAAAGGTGGTGTACGTGACTCACCTTGGATCCGTAATAAATCGCAACATCGTTAACAAAGACAATGGAAACCGATCCAAATATCCTCGGAATACCAGAATCATCGAGCCCCTGAAACATTTAAGGCTCCACAAGCCCTAATGGTCAAACCAAGACACATAATGTCCGTATCACAGACATTTCTAACCATATGATCTCTGATAATAAATCGGAAATCTAATCACCAACAACATAAATTACCAAGGAATAGATCCTCTAGTGTGAGAGCAACGCTCTATCACACGAAATACCATATAGGTGGGAGCAACGCTCTACCACAAGAAATCCTCCATATGTGGGAGCAACGCTCCACCACAAAATAAGCTGAAATATGTATCTACAATAAACATGAGAGCAATACTCCGCTACCAGCAATTCGCAATATGTGGAAGCATCGCTCCACCACAAAATAATCCCTAAATATGTGGGAGCTACGCTCCACCACAACAATCCAGAATATGTGGGAGCTACGCTCTACCACAAACAAACAATAATATGTGGGAGCTACGCTCCACCACAACAATACATAAGTGCCCAAAGCACCTAACTATCTAGCTAGAGACTGCACGAGATCTCTCTATCACATATCACTATGGGTAGCCTAGGGTATAACCACCCAGTAAGCAAATCAAATCCATAGTCAACTCTATCATCATCCTAGTGGGTCGGTCATCCACTAATAGGAGAATTAGTTGACAGAGTAATACAACCAATAACATAATGTAGACACCACACCTTCTACATTCAACATAGATAGAATCATCATGATGCTACCAACCATACACATGGTACACGCAACACAGGTATGATCGACATAATCCTCCAATTAGAACACATCAAACATTCTCATAGCACAGGTAAAAATCAGTGTGATACCCTCAACATTACAAACCGAACCCGTGTGCATATATCATCGTAGGTAAAATCAACAATACCCCTCAAACAACACTCACATGGCATACATACACCTATACCAAGAATATAATCAATGTATACTTCCAATAAGGCATACTAAACCCAGGTGCACTCACAAATCACACATAATCAACAAGATACCTCAGATACCACACCAAACTCATATGTATATATCACAACACTGATGTAGTCGACAAGATACTTCCAACATGACACTCACACCCATGTGCACATACCACGACACAGATTTAAATCGATAAGAAACCTCCAATATGCCAATCAGGCACGTACAGCTAACTAAATAGCTATAATCCACAAGGAACCTACAATAACCATATCTAGATGGGAATACCCACACTATTTACAAATGAACTATCCATCATAGAACTCCTTCAACTCATAACAATCATATGTACACTTCATATATATGCATAATCAGCATATTTTAAATCCAATCTACCACACAAACCCTACGCCACCTTCTAAGTTATCCTACAAGATACAAACAGTCTAAATTTAAGGTACCCACGGAATAGGATAAATCAATCCTCTAAAGACTGACCAAAATCGACAATGATATACAATCAACTCAGTCTTTTCCACGTCAGTACAAAACATGTACTCAAATGTGCTCTAGATACCAAACTAAGCACAAACAACCCAAAGATCAGCATCTCCATAAAAATAGGGTATGATGGTCCTCTACTGATCGGTCCAACAAAACTAAATCGGCCATCTACCAACTTATCAAGATTACATTAATCCCCTTCAAGCAACTATGGTAAATCAAAACTTCTACTGACCGATCTCACAAGAGTAGATCAATTATCTACTAATGAAATTAACTAAGATAACATGGTATACTACTGGCTAGGTCAACATAAAGATATTAATACTATCCACTACCCAGCTATTAAAAGCAGAGGCTGGTATGTGCCTCAATCTGCTAACCAACTAGTAATAACATAAGCTAAAAACTACTAGTGTATGATATGATAAATCACCAGAAACTGTAACCCTTAATCTCTATCAAGGTCGATCATCATCAGGGTTTTACCTAATACATAAAATATCTATTATCTCAACTAGACAGGTACTAGTAAAGAGTGCTAATACATGTCACAAACTATAATAGTCAACGGTGCATATACTAACAAAAATGTAGGATAACTGTATACCAACATACCTCCTATAGCTTGGAGATGTCCTGCTGCTGTCAGGTCCCAAAACCCGAAAAGTCACATCGAGAAGACCAAAACATAAAATCCGAAACACAGGGAAAATAAGACTCGTAAGCCGATCTCTGATACCAAATAAATTGGTATCAGATAAATCTCGAAAATCCAGAACACATAGCAAGTATCGTATACCTGCTCTGATACCACTAAATAGTCACGCCCCGGAGGAGTCCTTGTCCGAAGAAATTTCGGCAGCACCTCCCCTATACGGCGGACAATCTGAAACTTTCTACATACACAATATACATCAGCCACAGGCGGCTGGAATATACACACAACCACGCAGTTATATATATATCGTCAGCCCACTCGGCTGGAACAAATATAAAACACAGCAGAAAAATGATAGAAATCCAAAATACATGACTGCTAGCCGGCTAGGCTTACACAACCAACAACATAACACCCTGGGAAACAAAACCGGAACACAAAGTTAAAATACACACATACCATATACCACGATAAACATAAACAAAACGCGAAGACTGGTCTTCTAATGTGATGTGGGGACCGGCAGTCAGGATACTCCAAGCGACTCCATAAACAACCTGCTACCTGAAAAAGATAGTGTCAACGGAGTTAAAATACACTAAATTGTCACGCCCCGGAGGAGTCCTTGTCCGAAGAAATTTCGGCAGCACCTCCCCTGTACGGCGGACAATCTGAAACTTTCTACATACACAATATACATCAGCCACAGGCGGCTGGAATATACACACAACCACGCAGTTATATATATATCGTCAGCCCACTCGGCTGGAACAAATATAAAACACAGCAGAAAAATGATAGAAATCCAAAATACATGACTGCTAGCCGGCTAGGCTTACACAACCAACAACATAACACCCTGGGAAACAAAACCGGAACACAAAGTTAAAATACACATACCATATACCACGATAAACATAAACAAAACGCGAAGACTGGTCTTCTAATGTGATGTGGGGACCGGCAGTCAGGATACTCCAAGCGACTCCATAAACAACCTGCTACCTGAAAAAGATAGTGTCAACGGGGGTGAGTTCAACAACTCAGCGAATACCAATGGACATGAGTAGTAAGATATATCTAACAGCAATAAACATGGAATACAGCTTCCTAATCATATATATAGGGAATATGCAAAACTGAAAGGTAACTGAGGAAGCTGTACTCACCAGGAACTCCTATCCAGACAAAAGGGTCGTCAAACCGAAAGTGTCAATAATCCTGTATGCAGGTCAAAAGTATGCATCCAACCAAAATGCAGCAACCAAATGCAGCAAACACAATCATAAGAATATAAATACATCAATGCATATGATGCTAATGATGCGTCCTGGTCACCCCTGACGCCAGTCAGTGCTCTCACACACAAAAAGGCGAGACCGAGTGGGTAGGGCTATGACAATCGTGCACTCTACCATCACTACACCTGACGAGTGACTGAGTGGACGGGATGCTGTCGGAGTACTCCTGTCCTATAACCCCAAATCATAAATGGGGGAGCTCAATGCTCTCAACTCCCGGTACACGATGACGGGGAGGTATCTCTGCCGGCTACCACGCTGAGTCACCTGACCAACGGAGCCAAACAGAGTCCACCGTCTGCCGGCTACTACGCTGCTACACTAAACAGAGCGGAACTGACTGCCGGCTACCATGCTGGGTCATGTGACCAACGGAGCCAAACAGCAGAACCGCCACACACCTGCCTGATATACCACTAAACCATGAGTAGGGGTGTGTGCAGTACATGTAACTGGCGCTGGGCTCAACCATAGTGGAGCCGACAATCGCACAGCATGCAATCATGATGCATGTAACTATGCGTAACAAAAACTGATCAACATAACCATATCCATATATACAAAATGGGTACTGTAAAAGCGATGGTCACATACCAAAATCTATAGTACACAGGTCAGATAGAATATCGAAAACCTATGTCCTGAACATAATAAATATGGAATATCCTGATCAGCATAGAAAAATCCATATACACATAATATGGGTACCACAGTATCAGTAGGTCAATCCACGGATCTAGGGCATACAGGTCCTCTATGGTATAGCAACCTAGATCCTAAACATATCTCCTTCCATAACATATGTACCAACAATATGCACATATTAAGAATCAAGGTCTAGGTACACGAATCATATATGATATACAAATAGAGGTACACAAGCCAGTCATGGCATAAAAACCTAAGTATCAGATAATCTAGATACACATGACTAAAACCAAAAATCCAGAACCTAGTCCTAACCTCAGTAAAACATGGTATGTCACTTACTCTAGAAACTAAGATACATAAGGTAATAAAGTACTCATGGCAATAAGATACTCATGGCAACAAATCATGTGATATAAGCACGAATACATCACAGGCGACAAACCTAACATGCTATGGATATCAAACAGTGACATACCAAAGACAAACATGTTCATTGCTTGTAGTTATAATGTACTATGCATATCCAAACACAATATCATAAATGATAAGTCAAGAGGTACCCGCCTCCAATCGCAGGTTCAATCCAATCCAATCCAACGTCGAGATGCTCGTCTCGCATTAGAGTCCTGTATCACCAATATAGATATACATTTTTATTTAGCTACATCTCCAATGCATAACCAAATAAAAATCCTTGAGACTCAATTAGGGTAAAACCCTAATAAATCTAACCATCTAGTAATCCAATTTATTAATAATTCGATACATAAACCATACCTTAAACTCACAGTCCCTAATAATGATCCACTGCTAGGGATATCGCTGCTGGAATAGGATTAACTGCTGGAACCCAATAAATCACCAGTACTTCACTGTCCGTATCAAAATGAAACTCAAGACATCATTTTCTGTTAATATAATCCACCTTAACTCTACCTCAAACCTAATTCAATATTTAGATCAATAACAACTCAACACGAAACTTACCCAAATTCTGATGCCTCAGTGCTGCTCCAATCCTGAGGAATCTATTGCCAAATTTCTGGCCGCAGCATCCTGGAATTACTGATCCCTAAATCAAATACCCAAAAATCAGCACCAATTGGATCCTGTAACCCAAATTTAGATTGAAAGAACATTACTACCAGTGATCAAACACAATCTAAGAAAAATCCCTAAATTCAAACTCTCTAGTTGTTACCTTGTTTAAACCAGATGTTCACTGCTGGTGTCGATCTGACCAGATCCAAATTTTGTGTTGGCAACTTAACCTTCGTCGGAGACTAAATAGACGATGGCTGAGAAATCAACAGCAAATCTGTGCCGATGAGGGAACGAACAGAGATCCAACAGAAAAGGAAAGGATGGTCGGTCGATGAATGTCCGATCAGACAGCTACTAGACTCAGGTGAGCCGGCGTCGACGCCATGTCAAGAGGTAGGCAGTGGCTAGGGCACCGGCAACAGATCCATTTGGGTGCTCGGTTCCTGTCCCTGACTCGAAGAAGCGAAGACTCGGGTGATACTCAGACGCCGGCGGTGATGAAGACACGAGGAATGAAGAAGAAGGGCGCGTCGGCTCTGGGAAAGAAGAAGGAACCGTCAGCATCGCAAGAGGGGGAGGGAGCCGCAGGTCACTAGGGCACAGGCATCGGCACTGATTTCCTGTAGCCGGTGATCGGCGCGCGGCTCAGCAAAGTGGCGGAGCAAGATGGCGCCGTCGGGTGGAGGACGAAGAACTCGGGAGGATTGAGGAGGAGGATCGGCGCCGGAGGGGGTTAGGGCACGCACGGGTTCGGCGGGGAAGAGAAAGGAAATAAGTAAAAAGAAAAAGGAAAAGAAAATGAAAAGAAAAATAACTTTTCCTCACTTAAAAGGGGTAGCCTAAACAGGCTTTCCCGGATCCCATTTTTATCCCCGTTAACTCGTCCGTACGAGCTCCGAAAAATTCCCAGAAAATTTCCAAAAATTTTGAAAAATTCCCTTATTAATATTCGCCTATTTTCGGTATTTTACAACTCAACTTCTAGACATGATCAAATTTAGCGTCATCTGTGGGAACATTCACCTATTTTGGAACGTAAGAATGGGCGCAGCCAGCAAAATCAACATTACCATGACTCCAGAGTAATACCGGCTATTTATAAATGTCAAAACACAAGCACTGTCTCAGGAACAAGCCGCGGATTCTCACCCACACCAGGCCTTGCAACCTCGATAGAGGAGTTGTTGGTTCAGGGGTAGACCGATAAGACGAGGGTAAATTGCTTGTTAAATAAAATTGACTTTTCTCGATCTTTCAACTCAGATTAGTAGGACAATTAAATTAAAGTAATTGAACAACTGTTAAAAATAAAAGAGATGGAAAATTACTTGGTTACAACCTAAGTGATTGTTAATCTAAGGGAAATGAAAAGCACTAGAAAATCTCATTCGTTAAAGGCAGAGAAGCCTCTTACACTCGTTGGACGCTCAAAAATAAACTAAGGAATCAATACAGGAGTTATTAAATATTTCCTAACTCCAAGAGTCTTTTTATAGTCTCTGAAAAATTCTATCCGAGACTGGAAGACGCCTCCAAGATGGTCCAAGGTGTCTTCCATCAGATAAGTTTTATCCGTGCGAAGATAAAACTCTATCTTCGCTAACGGTCATTGGAAGGCACTTTCCATGGGATGGAAGGCACCTTCACACTTTTCATCGAAGGCGCCTCCCAAGCCATGGAAGGCGCCTTCCATAAGGCAAATCAGCTCCTTAATTGATCTCTTCACGTAGGTAATGCTCCGGCTAATCAGAGTTGAACTCACCCAAACCCAATTTCGACCTCATCCTCGATTAGGCTTCCTCCCCGGCTTCTCGTCCCTCGAACGCTGCATACGTCCTTCTCATCCACCGGTGTATTTTTCGGCAACATCTCATCCCTCGGATGCACCGAGCCCGTTGGCTCCTTTTTCCATGTCATCCTTTTCGCTAGCTATGTCTTCCGCTTGACTTCTTGTGTTTCAAAACTCCTGCACATTTAGACAAAAGGATCAAATACACAAAACCTAACTTAATTTAGTTGACCATATCAAAACTACCATGGGGTACTTACAATTTTTCTATTTTTGATGTGCATCAACCGAAGTTAAAATTAGGATTAAACAGAAAGTATTGACATGATTATGTAAATAAGTAAAGAAGTTGCAATTAGAATAAAATATTATAATGCAATGAATTAAGCAAGTTAATAAAATTGTAAAATTCATACAAAGAAAAATATGTCATTAGTCCCCCTAAACTTGTACCTATTTTTCCCTTTTGATTACATCAAAAAAATTAGGAAAAAATAAAATAAAATGTTAGAAAATTTTTGAAATATTTTTCTAGGGCACATTATAGGAATTATCAATAAGCTAATATTTTTTAGAAATAATTTTTAAAAATATTCTATTTTTACTAATTAATCTTTTATTTGACAAAAATAATTTAAAAAATTAGTTTTCAATTTTGAAAAATTTTGTAACTTTTTGTCAAATATAAATAATAATTTATATGAGTATACAAATTTTACAGAAAAAAAATAGTTTAAGGAATAAAATTAATTTATTTTATCAAAACAACTAAATTTTAGAAGATAAACCTTAAAAATATTTTTCCACTCTGAAAACTCTTCTAAAATTTTTTGGATATGGAAAATAGATTGTTGAATACTAAAAAAACTTATAGTTCCCAAATTTCTATTTTTTTTTAAATTTTTAATATTAAAAATTAACTTTTTATAAAAAATTTGTACTAATTCACATAAAATTTGAAAAATATTAAATAATTTTATTATAATATAAAACATTACGTTTTAGTACAGAAAAATAAAATTTCTAAAAAATAAGTTTACAAAATATTTTTAATTTTCAAAACACCATTTTTTTAAAAAAATCATAGAAAATAGTTTAACGGAAAAAAGTTTTTAAAATTTTTTGTTTGTAGATTAAATCATTAGATAGCATAGAAAAAAATTTCAACTCGAAATACAAATAGTAGGAATTTCAATAACTTGATTAAATAATGTGTAAGATAAACACATTAAAAATTTAAATCATACATAAGATTAACTTTAAATTATACTAGGCATGATTTGGGAATCCAATATAAATTATTTCCTACTGGATTAATCAAGAATTTTGGTGGAACATAATTTCTATGGATTTTTCTAACTTGACACCTATGGTTCCTGATATCCCAATTGAGTCGTCTGTAATTTCTAAAATTTAAATTTCATGAGTTAGTTGAACATGCATAGTCATTTTAAAAGATTCTATTTGTTCCTTTAATTTATCATTTTTCAAATTTGATTTTGTCAAACAATTCTAGTGGGCATGCATTAGTTAATTTTCTTTTCTAATCCACATTTTCCTTCTTTAAATTATTATTCTTAAATTTTAGTTTACATAAAGATTTAGTCATTAATGTTATTTTAGAATAAAGTTGATTAGGGGGTAGAAGGCATACCTCACTTACCATATCATGTTCGAAGTTGGATGCTCCCCCTTTGCTACAACTTTCCTCGTATATAGCTTCCCCTTCATCGATATTCTCTTCTTGGTGACTCGCCATGAGTGGTAGTCCAGCATACTCTTCCAGTTCGAACTCCGATGATGATGACTCGTCCCACATTGATTTTATATTTTTGTGCTTTGATTTGCTTGGCCCTTTGTTCATCTCCTTCTTCTTCAGTTTCGAGCAGTCATCCTTGATATGCCCTTCTTCTTGACAATTGTAGCACCTTACTTTCTATTTTCCCAGAACAAGCTTCTTGGCCTGCGACTTTTTAAATTTATTAGATTTTAAAAACTTAGAGAATTTTCTTACCATGAAGGTTGCTTCGTCTTCATCAATTGATGAGTCTGATTTTGGTCCACTCTTCTGGGCTTGCAGTGCTAGGTTCTAACTTGGTCCCTTTCTTTATCCTGTATATCGAGACTCGTGTAATTTGAAAGAAGAAAATAGATTTTTTTTTTTAGTGTACTTATTCGAGGTCATTGGAGATATAGTAGGAGTCTACGATTGATGTTCATTCCGGTGTTCTCGGGAATACATTTAAAGTATACTTTTTGCATCCCGATTAGTTACCATTTCTTCGAGGTTTGTTAATCCGGTGATCAGCTCCTTGATTCTTCCGTGTAGATGAGCAATCGATTCGCCTTCTTCCATCCGGAGGTTGCTTATTTGGTTCCAGAGCAGGTCTCGTCTTACGAGCTTTGATTTGGATGTTCCTTTATGTAGCTTTAGGAACTTCTCCCAAAGATCTTTTGCTGATTCGTAGGTTCAGATTTGACTAACTTATTAGGGTGGAAGTATGCTTAGCAGGAGGAACTTAGCTCATCCATTCGCTACGAAGTCAGCTTGTTCTTTTTTGGTTCACTCGTATTCCTCCTTTTTAGCTTATTGGCCCATAGAGGTTACAAATAATATTTAATTATTAGCAGTAATTCAAAATTATTAGGGTCGATTTGTAGTTAGGGGGAGGGGGTGAATAACTCATCGTGCTCCGGTTGCTTGCTTCATGATGATGATATGCAGCGAAAATACACACAAAGCACACTCACAACCGCTAACACTAGGATTTACTTGGTATCCACCTCAAGAAGAGGTGACTAATCCAAGAATCCACACGCGACACACACTCCACTAATAAAAGCACTTCTTCTCGGTAACTCTAGAGGTGGAAAAACCTCGTACAACACTCACATATACAACAACTCAACACAAGAAAAAAAATACAATGAATACAAATGAAAAACCCCTCTCTTCTTGCTTACTTGTTGCTTGTTGTTTCCACTTGAACTTTGGAAGTGCACCAGCACTTGTCCCCAAGAGCCTCCAAGAACTGGCTGTGAGTAGTGGAGAAATCATGTGAAGAATCGAGAAGAATCACGCGTGAAAGCTACTAAGAAAAATGCTCACAATGGCTATATACTGTGCCCTCCTACGGCTCCCAATCGATTAGGCTTCGTCCCAATCGATTGCCACATCACATCCCAGCCATCGCAGACGTCTATCGCCTGCATCCTGTGCAACGGTCGAATCCCAATCAATTGACTGATCGATTGGGGAGGCTAAATCAATCGACTGATCGATTCAGCCTTCTTTTGTGTTTTCGCATTTGCGCGAGAAAACTTGCCCCAATCGATTGACCCTCCCCAATCGATCGGCTAATCGATTCAGGAAGTTACTGTGTGCGCGATATAGGCTCCTAATCAATCGGCTGATCGATTGGGTTGTCATTTGTTGTAGCACTGTTCCCAACCGATCAGCTGACACTACAAGAAAAACGTCATTCAACAACACTCAAACGACAACGGTTTTATACCAAACCGTTGTCTTTTTGCCTTTTAACAACGGTTTTAACCAAAACCGTTGTCTTTTAGCAATTTTTTTGGCCTACGACAACGGTTTTTAAAAACCGTTGTCTATTTATATTTTTTTAAGACTACGACAACGGTTTTTAAATGCTACAACAACAGTTTTTGAAAACTGTTGTCTATGTGCGCTTTTTTTTGGGATTATGACAACAGTTTTTAAAAGCCGTTGTCTTAAGTGATGTTGAATACTGGTGTTTTTTTTCCTTCGTCGTTTTTTCCCCTTCGCCAATTTTTGCCCCGCTTTTTTTCTTTCCCTCTCCCCGAAAGTTTTTTGCCGCCGCATTCCACCCTTTTATCTTCTCAATCCATCCCTCTTTTCTCTTTTCTCACAATCTCTCGCTCACCGGAGCCGCGTAGGAGCAACAGCAGTCCACGAGTCCATTAAGGACGCCCTCACCGGCAAGACCTCCGACATGAAATCCACTAACAGTAAGTGTCCTCTACTTCTTCCTCTTGCATCTTCTCGTCGAAAACCCTAGATACTCCTGCATCTTCTTGCCGTCTGCGGTACTCTGTGTAAAATACCAGAAAATAGGCGAATATTAATAAGGGAATTTTCCGGAATTTTTGGACATTTTTCGGGAATTTTTCGGAGCTCGTACGGACGAGTTAACGGGGATAAAAACGGGGTCGGAAAAGCCTGTTTAGGCTACCCAGTTTTAATAAGGAAAAGTTTTATTTTTATTTTTCTTTTTCCTTTTCTTTTTCCTTATTTATATTTTTTCCCCTCGTTACTATGCCTACCCGAGCCCTAAACCGTTCCTCTCTTCTTCTCTCGTGCCCGACGTCGGCGGTTTCTTCTTCCCGAGCGCCGACAGCCGGTTCATAGCCGAGTTTTTTTTTTCTCCACTTCGCCTCCCAGTGCCGAGCTCTTCTCCTCCTCACTGCCGCCGTGACACCGCCACCACAGCGCCAGCGTGCCCTAGATCCAAAGTCGGCCGTTTTCCTACTGCCGACGCCGTGCCCTAGCCTTTGTACAGCGCCATCGTCGCCCTTCCTCTGATGACGCTGACCCCTTCCATGCCCTAGCGCCGGTGCCGCCACCACAGTCGACGCCGAGGACTTCTCTTCTCTTCCTCTCTGTTGTGCCCAAGATTCAAAGGAGAGTGCCCTAGATTACCTCTTGCTGTCGGATCTAAACAAAATAGCAAGGGTTGTGCGCTGTGGGGAAATTAGCAGCAAGGAGGTCTTGCTGTGGTATACCTTGTTTCCAGCCAGCAATCAGCTCATCGTGTTCTATGTTCAACAACGACTGAGCTTGAGGATATTGATTCGAGACGGTGTCTTGACGGGGGATCTGTTTTGGATACGATCCTTTTCGATTGGAGGCGGGTACTTTTGACTATTTGTCTTTGATATGCTTAGTAATGAAAATAATATGTTGCATTAATTGTGTTTCATATTTGTTTCGGTTAATCACTGCCCAATACATGTTACCTGTTTGATTGGTTGTTTGATTGCATCTCTTATTGATCTTGTACCTGATTTATCATGCTCACGGGTAGTGATATAACCATGTTTCACATGTTCAGGACCTAGGTTTGATACCTTATTGATCTGTATATCTTGATTTGATCTATTCACTATGGTGCCCATTGTTATATGCCCAGAGGTTGGTTTAGTATATTACCATGCTTAGTGACATGCACCATTTGCATGATCGCATGCTGTGCGATAGATTGCTCCATTATTGTCGAGCACTTTGCCAGTTTTCATCACTGTTTGGTGCTCCGTTGTGACTCTCATGGGTAGCGTGACACAGCGTGGTAGCACGTCAGTTTGACTCTTCCGGTGCTCCGTTGATCCGCTCAGGGGTAGTGTGACGCAGCGTGTAGCACGTTAGAGATTCCTCCCCGTCATAATGTACCGGGAGATGAGAGCACTGCGCTCCCCCATTTATGATTTGGGGTAGGAGTACGTATGTACTCCGACAGCATCCCGTCCACTCGATCACTCATCAGGAGTAGTGTTGTTGAGTGCACGGTTGTCACAGCCCTACCCACTTGGTCCCACTTTTGTTGTGAGTTGGTTGACTGGCGTCAGGGGTGACCATGACATTGGCATCATATGCATGATGCATTTATTGTTTGTGATTGTGATTGTTGCATTTATATGCTGCATATTGTTTGGATACCTATGTTTGATATGCATACAGGTCTTCTATACCTTTCGGACTGTTTGTCCTTATACCGGGTCCTGGTTAGTACAGATTCTCTCCTGTCTTCTTCAGTTTGCATTTACCTTTATTTTTATCAGGAGACTGTACGCATGATTAGTGTTAGGTGTTATTTCTTTACTTTGCATATCAATTGTACCTGCTGAGTGTTGGACTCACCCCGCCTCCATCGTTGTTATTTTCAGGTTGATGCTGTCAGGAGGGAGTTCCAGTCGCTAGTCCCCACAGCACGTAGTGCTAGATCTCTGCAGACCTCGATGGTTTATATATCGTTTAGTTTTGTTTTGCATTTATTGATTATGTGTGGACTTAGTTTGTTTGGATACTTGGTTGTTGTATGGATTTTTGTGATGATGATGGATTTTTATTCGATGTGTTTTTTTTTACTACGTGCCTGCCTAGACGGCAGAAGAGGTGAGTTCGTCGGTTTTTGAGCTTTACGAGTGTAGTTGAGTAGGGTGGTTTTTGAGTCAGAGTATTACTACTTTGTTTGATTATATATAACTGCGTGGTGATGTTTTATTTTGTTGTTATTATTCCAACCACCTGTGGCTGAGGTATTTATGAGATGTAGAAAAGTTTCAGATTGTCCACCGTACAGGGGAGATGCTGCCGAAATTTTCTCGGACAGGGACTCCTCTGGGGCGTGACAATTTAGTGGTCTGGAGGATCTATGCTTAGAGGATTTATATCGTTGATGATTATATTACAGATTTATTGTCAGGGATGTTATGGTTAAGAAGGTCGGTGATACAGACATTATGTATCTTGGTTTTATCATTAAGGCTTGCAGAACCTTAGATATTTTCTGAGACTAGATGATTTTGGTATTTCGAGGATGTTTGGATCAGTTTCCATTGTCCTTGTTGACGATGTTGTGATTTATTTCGGATCCGCGGTGAGTTATGCACATCATCTTTGCATAGTTCCAGAGATTGTCTCGATGGTAACATCTATATGCGCAGATTAGTAGTGCTTATTTTGATTGTCTTCTGTGAGATGTTTTAGACACACAGTCACCAGTAGGAGTAAATCGTGGTTCCACAGGAGATCGAGGTTGTTATCGTTGGGAGTAGACGGAGTCTATAGAAGAGGCTCGCAACTTCCTTTGTTTGGCTGGATATTTCTAGAGATACGTTGAGGGTTTCTCACGGATTGCTATGCTACTTACACGCCTGACTAGGGAAGGCGTGAAGTTCACTTGGACTGAGGATTATGAGATCAGCTTCTAGGAGTTGAAGGGGAGACTAGTGTAGGCTCTGATTATGGTTTTACTTTCTGGAGAGGGCAGATATGTCCTCTACACCGACGGATCTAATCAAGGTATGAGCACTGTTCTGATGCAGCACGACAGGGTAGTCTCCTACTTCTCGGTAGTTGAAGGAGCATGAAGAGAACGACCTAGTACATGACTTGTGGCTGGCCGCCATTATTTTTGCCTTGAAGATTTGGTAGTATTATCTGAACGGTGTTACATTTGAGATTCTCACTGACCATAAGAGTCTCAAATATCTGTTTAATTAGAAAGAAACTTAATCTCCGACTGAGGAGATGGAGGAAGTTCCTGAAGGATTATGATTGTACCATTAGCTATCACCCGGGGAGAGCTAATGAGGTTGTCGAAGTGCTTAGCAGGAAGTCCAGAGGGACTTTAGCTTGCCACCGAGTTGTGGTCACAGACTTGATTTAAGGTTCCTCCGATTTGGGCCTTGAGGGGTAAGGACAGACAGAGCAGGGTACTCTGGTTACCATGGTTGCTCAGTCGTCGATCAGGACGAGGATCCAAGAGGCCCAGGCTGTTGATCAGTATTTGTAGTTTATTTGCAGCCAGATAGTTTCCGGGTAGTAGACCGAGTTCACACGAGACGAGGAGGGTATTATATATTTCCGAGACAGATTATGCGTACCTCAGTCTCATCCGGTCTTACAGGAGCTACTTCAGGAAGCTCATCGCTTTCGATTTGCTGTCCACCTAGGCGGTACCCATATGTACCAAGATTTGAGGTGTTTCTATTGGTAGAACGACATGAATGACGACATGAAGGAAGACATCGCGGATTTTGTAGCTAGATGTCTTGTTTGTCAGCAAGTGAAGGCCGAGCACCAGAGACCTGCTGGATTACTTTAGCGGATTCCTATTTCCGAGTGGAAACGGGAACATATTACTATGGACCTGGTGGTGGGTTTGTCGAGGCCACGACGAGGCCATGACGCGATTTGGATAATCGTTGATCGATTAACCAAATCCGCGTACTCGTTAGTGGTCCGGAAGACTGATTTCCTGGATCGATTGGTAGATCTGTATTGTCGGGAGATTATCAGACTACATGGTGTTCCATTGAGTATCATTTCGGATAGAGATCCACGGTTCACGTCTCGTTTCTGGCAGAGTCTGCAGCAGGCCTTGGGCACACAGCTCCGTTTCAGTATAGCCTTCCATCCACAGACAGATGGACAGTCAGAGCGGACC
Organism: Zingiber officinale; assembly: GCF_018446385.1. Lineage (NCBI taxonomy): Eukaryota > Viridiplantae > Streptophyta > Magnoliopsida > Zingiberales > Zingiberaceae > Zingiber > Zingiber officinale. Next base: position 52,163,589 of record NC_055998.1, on the reverse strand, counting down.
ATTCAGACTTTAGAGGACCTGCTGAGGTCGTGTGTTATGGATTTCGGAGGCAGTTGGGAGGACCATCTGCCGTTAGTAGAGTTTGCTTACAACAACAGCTTTCATTCGGCTATCCAGATGGCACCGTTTGAGGCGTTGTATGGTAGACCTTGTCGGACACCCGTCCTCTGGGATGAGGTTGGAGAGGCCCATCTATTGGGACCTCATAGAGCTCAGCATGAGGCAGAGTTGTTCTGTACTATCAGACGGAGGATGTCAGAGGCACAGGACTGCCAGAAGAGTTATGCTGATCGGAGACTTAGACTCTTAGAGTTCTCCGTTTGCGACCATGTATTTCTGCGAGTTTCACCCATGAAAGGGGTGAAGAGATTTGGCCTCAGAGGTAAGCTAGCTCCGCGGTACATTGGTCCTTTCGAGATCTTGGAGAGGATCGGAGCGGTAGCTTACCGATTGGCACTACCACCGTCCCTGTCAGGCGTTCACGATGTATTTCACGTATCGATGCTGAGAAGATACGTACCTGATCCGACACATGTGCTGGCAGATATTCCAGTTCCAGTTCAGCCTGACATTACATATGAGGAGGTTCCGGTACGGATTCTTGGCCGGAAAGAGCGTCAGTTGCGGAACAAGACTATCCGACTGGTTAAAGTCGGATGGCAGCATCATTCAGACGAGGAGGCTACTTGGGAGCTTGAGGATACGATCCGAGCTCGATATCCCCATCTTTTCACTTGAGGTATGTGATTTAGTTTACCGTTCAACATTTATACTTTCTGTTAGTTGTTAGTACTTGCTGATGGTAGATACTGAAATTTGGGGACCAAATTTTTATTAGTGGGGGAGAGTGTAAAATACCGGAAAATAGGCGAATATTAATAAGGGAATTTTCTGGAATTTTTGGACATTTTTCGGGAATTTTTTTGGAGCTCGTACGGACGAGTTAACGGGGATAAAAACGGGGTCGGAAAAACCTGTTTAGGCTACCCAGTTTTAATAAGGAAAAGTTTTATTTTTCTTTTCCTTTTTCCTTTTCTTTTTCCTTATTTATATTTTTTTCCCTCGTTACTGTGCCTACCCGAGCCCTAAACCGTTCCTCTCTTCTTCTCTCGCGCCCGACGTCGGCGGTTTCTTCTTCCCGAGCGCCGGCAGCCGGTTCATAGCCGAGTTTTTTTTTCTCCACTTCGCCTCCCAGTGCCGAGCTCTTCTCCTCCTCACTGCCGCCGTGACGCCGCCACCACAGCGCCAGTGTGCCCTAGATCCAAAGTCGGTCGTTTTCCTACTGCCGACGCCGTGCCCTAGCCTTTGTACAGCGCCATCGTCGCCCTTCCTCTGATGACGCTGACCCCTTCCATGCCCTTGTAACGACCCAATTTTTCCCATTTCAAGTTCTAAAGGGCCATAAAAATATTTGGAAATGCCTTTAAAATATTCTAGAGCTTTTTAGGAATTTTTAGAGTATTTTTACGTAATTTTTGGAGGTCGTTTAGTATTTTTACAAAACCAAAGAAGTTTAAGCAAAAAGTGTTGGAGAAGAGGTTCGAACCCGCGACCTCGGGTCGGACCAAACCAAGCCAAACCGGCTTGACCAGCTGGGATAAGAGATTTATGTTAATCTCAAATAGAGTTAAATAAGGTTATAGTATAGTTGAGTTATATCCGATTACTTATAAAAGGAAATAAGTTTTGGGATTTTAGAAAACCTAACTTCTTCTCTCTAAATTCTTCTTCGCTCTTCTCCCTCGCGACGGCGCAAAGCTGCGGCGGAAAACTAGAGCGAGCTAGGGTTGGAGATTCCGGCGCCGGCGAGACTTGATTCCAGCCGTCCCTCATCCACGGTGGCTGTTCCCGACGGAGAGAAGCCCGAGAGCTCCGAGAACACGCCGGAAAAGCTGCTACCGAGCCCTAGAAGCCCTCCTTCCCTTCTTCTCGGTTGTAAGTCCAAGAAAGCAAGTAAGTACTACTCACCTGTGGTAGGAGTTGCTCCGAGCTTCGATTTGTGTTCTTTGCTTTCGGATTGTAGTGTACAGCATGCGTTCTTGGCTTTGGGTGTTCTGCCGTGGGCTTCACAAAGGGATCAAGAACTAGTTTAGTTTAATTGAGCATGTAGGATAGTTTTGCGCCGAATCTAAGCTTGCTAGGGATTAAGTTTTGTTTCTCCCTGTCCTTTTGAATCTGCCGTGGCCTTCAGGAAGGAGAAAGGGCTTAATGGATTTAACCTTGACTAATGATGCTTTAGCTTTTGTTGATTCTGTAATTTCTGGACAGATATATTGGCTTGGGTCATTTTCTTTATGCTGCTGTGAGTTGATTAAGAAGAGGAGAAGGGATTTAAATTGTCACAGCAATCACCCCTTTTAATAGCATATTCTTAACAGAATAGTTGATTTCCTTTGCTACCGTATCAAGCTTTGCATAGGTGTAAACCTCAGCAGATTATAGCCTGGTTATAAGGATTCGGGTTAGCTTATTTTGCTACCATATCTAGCATTCCAGTGTTCAGTTCCTTTGCATTTTAACATGCAATTTAGTTTTAGAATTTCTTAGCTTTGCTCTATGTTGTAGCATGTTTAGAAAGCTTAAAGTTGCATTCTTTTGCCTAGTTTTACAGCATGCTTAGAAGCACTGAAGTAGCATTCTATGCCCTGTTTTTACAGCATGTTTAGAAGTATTAAAGTAGCATTCTTTGCCTATTTTTACAGCATGTTTGGAAGTATTAAAGTAGCATTCTTTGCCTATTTTTACAGCATGTTTAGAAGCACTAAAGTAGCATTCTATGCCATGTTTTTATAGCATGATTAGTAAGTTCAGATGTGCTTTCTTTTCCTTTATTTTATAGCATGTTTAGAAAGTCTAGATTTGCTTTCCTTTGCTCTATTTTATAACCGGCTTAGGGAGTTCAGATTTGTTTCCTTCGTGTTATTTTTATATAGCATGCTTGGTTAGTTGTAATCCTATACTTGTTAGATATATATCTAAAGGATTCTAATAAGCTCTAATAAAGGATTATGAGAAGTATGAGTAAAGAAAAAGACCAAGGTCTAATTAAAAGAGATAACAAGTAAATTAAAGTAAGAGGCTAGTACCCGACATCCAAGAGCTTGTCGTTAAACAAATCCAGGTGACCATTTCCGAGGTCTTGGCCCTGGTAGACCGAGGTCTGCTCTTTTAGGATTGGTGGCTCGCAACCCCAACCTATTAGGGAACGCGCATGAGTTGGTACTAGGCCTGGGCCCAAGAAAAGAAAACCTAAGAAAAGAAAAGAAAAGAAAAGTTAAGAAAGAAAGAAAGAAGAAGTGAGTAAAAGATAGGAATTAAAAGATTAATTTCTAACACAAGGATATAAGAAATGAAACAAGTTACACGCTTAGAATAAATAAGAATGGTTAGTTTCTTTAATTCTAAGTTTACATAGCTAGTTTCTTGTTATTCTGCTTGATACTGAGTATGATTTGTATCTAGTCCATTTTCTGTATACCATGAGCATATGCAGATAGTTTTAGTATTTCAGTTTCAGTACTTATGCATTTCATTTATGCATTTCGAGTTTTGTGAGATAGATTAGTACTTACTAAGCGTTTTCGCTTATAGATCTTGTTTTCTTTCCTCCTACTGCAGATAAAGGAAAAGCTAAGATATGAAGGGAGGCGATAGGGTGGTGGTGATGATGGATGTGTGTGGTGGCTGAACTATGGAGGGATCCAGAGGGGACTAGCAAGACTTATTCATTTAGAGTTTATGTCTAGTTCATTTTCCTTATTTCCATTATGAAATCATGAGTTTATGCTTGAGTTCGAAGTGCATTGTAGCTTGTTATGCTTTGTTCTGAGAGTTTTGAGTTTAATTCTTATTGCTAGTTTAGTTTTTGATTAGAATATGATTTATTAATGCGTGGTTGTGAAGAATATTGTGATCCAGCCGCATGTGGCTGTGTATATCTTTTATGTATTGTGGATTTGGTCACCGGTACAGGGGAGACTCTGCCGAATTTTTCGGTGGGAATTCCTCTGAACCGTGATAAGTCTAAGTGTCGCTAATAATAGCATAAGTGACACTAGTAAGTAGAGTAGGAGTTAGGTAACGGTCGCCCTTAGAGAGTAGTAGTAAGAAGGGTGGTTGTTACAGCCCTAGCGCCGGTGCCGCCACCACAGTCGACGCCGAGGACTTCTCTTCTCTTCCTCTCTGTTGTGCCCAAGATTCAAAGGAGCGTGCCCTAGATTGCCTCTTGCTGCCGGATCTGAACAAAATAGCAAGGGTTGTGCGCTGTGGGGAAATTAGCAGCAAGGAGGTCTTGCTGTGGTATACCTTGTTTCCAGCCAGCAATCAGCTCATCGTGTTCTATGTTCAACAACGACTGAGCTTGAGGATATTGATTCGAGACGGTGTCTTGACGGGGGATCTGTTTTGGATACGATCCTTTTCGATTAGAGGCGGGTACTTTTGACTATTTCTCTTTGATATGCTTAGTAATGAAAATAATATGTTGCATTAATTATGTTTCATATTTGTTTCGGTTAATCACTGCCCAATACATGTTACCTGTTTGATTGGTTGTTTGATTGCATCTCTTATTGATCTTGTACCTGATTTATCATGCTCACGGGTAGTGATATAACCATGTTTCACATGTTCAGGACCTAGGTTTGATACCTTATTGATCTGTATATCTTGATTTGATCTATTCACTATGGTGCCCATTGTTATATACCCAGAGGTTGGTTTAGTATATTGTAACGACCCAATTTTCCCTATTTCAAGTTCTAAAAGTCCATAAAAATATTAGGAAATATTTTTAAAATATTCTAGAGATTTTTAGAAATTTTTAGAGTATTTTTGTGTAATTTTTGGAGGTCGTTTAGTATGTTTACAAAAAAGAAAGAAATTCTAACAAAAATTGTTGAAGGCGAGGCTCGAACCCGTGACCTCGGGTCGAACCCGACCTAACCTGACGCAGCTGACCAGCTGAGCTACGCGGGTTTTGTTATCCCAATATGGAACGAAATGTATTTAAGCTATGGTTGAAACAGAATTACCTTAGGAAAAATGTTTCAGAAATTTGGCCGAGACGAAGCTCGACTTGGCGACCTCCGCTCGTACAAGTTTCAGCGGGTCGAGCTAGCCAAGTGGGCAGAGGAGTTTTTCTTGAAAAGGAAGGGGAACAAATATAGTTAAGTTATAATTGGAACCAAAAATTTAAACCCAGTTATAAGATTAGGTTTTCCCTTTCTCGCGAAAACTCGATATTCCTTTCCCCCTTCTCTCCCGACGATGCCTTCCCATCTCAGACGAAATCGCAGCAGTTAGCAAGGGTTTCTCCGACGCCGGCGAGGGCTTTTCCGGCTAGTCTTCACCCGTGCGAGGTCATACCGACGGAGAAGAACTTGCGGGCACATGAGGAAGCCGAAGATTTTGCAAGACCCGAGCCCTCCGAAAACCCTAAGGCCTTTCCCTTCCTTCTTCTCGGTTGTAAGTGCAAGAACAAGGGGTAAGTACTACTCACCTGTGGTAGGAGTTGCTCCGAATTTTCGGGTTTCATTTCCTTGCTTCCGGATCTTGTTGTGCCGAGTAGAAGAATATGCTAGGGTTTTTCTTCCTTGCTTTGTTGAGATTCCTTGTTCCAAATTATGCCATGAGATTCCTTGTTTCCAAATTTCTGTTGTGAGTTCGGTAGGTTTGTGAAGGTTGCTGCCATAATCCGAATTTATCAGATTGGATGTGGACAGGTTTCAGTTGGGAATTTCGTGTAGCACTTTGATTTAAATAGCTTGCGTAGCATGAAGTATGGTTATTCTTGCTATTAGGCAATATACATGAGATGGTATAGATTTCCTTTTTAGCATGTAGTTTCGGATTGTGCTGTTAAATTGGCACGAACAGCTCGATTTTGAGTTGTTGTACAGTTAGTGATTTGGAAGTGCAGTTTCAAAATTCGGTTGTTTGGTTTTTAGATAGCTGTGAGTTATGCCTCCTCCATCATTTAGCCATGACCATTAGTGTTTAAAGCTTGAAACATTGATGTTTTGTGCTTCTGTGCTTGCTGTCGTGGGCTTTGAAGGAAGGAGAAGAAGGGACAGGTTGTGGTCACTGGGATGGATAGTCATGGGTAGCATTTTTTGGTCTCTTTTGCTTGTTACCAGGGTGCTGAATGGTGGCAGGAGTAGCCTATATAAGTAGAAGAAGTATTGCAGATTTGGTTTAACTTATGCAGCTTGCATTATCTCGGATTAATGGGGCTGGTAGTTAGCTTTCTTTTGCTCTATTTTACAGCATGTTTAGAAAGTCTAAAATTTGCTTCCTTTTTGCTTTATTTTATAGCATGATCAGTAAGCTCAACGTTGCTCTCTTTTGCTTTATTTTGTAGCATGATTAGTAAGATTAGTTAGCTTTCTTTTGCTCTATTTTACAGCATGTTTAGAAAGTCCAAGTTAGCTTTCTTTTGCTCTATTTTGCAGTATGTTTAGAAAGTCCAAGTTAGCTTTCTTTTGCTCTATTTTACAGCATGTTTAGAAAGTCCGAATTAGCTCTCTTTTGCTCTATTTTATAGCATGATTAGTAAGTTCAAAGTCGCTTTCCTTTGCTTTGTTTAATAACATGCTTAGAGAGTTCAGATCTGCTTCCCTTGTGTATTTTCATATAGCATGTTTGGTTATTTGTAATCCTACACTTGTTAGATATATCTACAAGATTCTAATAAACTCTAATAAAGGATTATGAGAAGTGTGAGTAAAGAAAAAGACTAAAGTCTAGTTAAAAAGAGATAACAAGTAAATTAAAGTAAGAGGCTAGTACCCGACTTCCGAGGTTGTCGTTAAACAAATCCAGGTGACCAATTCCGAGGTCTTGGCCCTGGTAAGACCGAGGTCTTTATCCTCATAGGGCTGGAGGCTCGCTACCCCAGTCACTATTAGAGAGCGCGCAAAACAAAGATGGTACTAAGCCTGGGCCCAAAGAAGAAAAGAAGAAAAGAAAAGAAGAAAGAAAAGAAGAAAGAAAAGAAGAACAAGAAGAAGAAAGTGAAAGAGAAATTAAAAGATTAATTTCTAGTATAAGAAAAGTAAGAAGAACAAGAAGAAGAAAGTGAAAGAGAAATTAAAAGATTAATTTCTAGTATAAGGATATAAGAAAATGAAACAAGTTTATGCTTAGAATCAATAAAAGTTTAGTTTTTTAATTCTAAGCTTACAGTAGTTGTTTCATTACTTTTCTGTCAATTAGTGAGCATGTTTAGTATTCAGTTTTATTTCTGTATACCATGAGTACATGCATCTTTGCTTTTAGCATTTCAGTTTTAGTATTGTTGCATTCTTTTTATGCACTTCGAGTTTTTGTGAGATAGATTAGTACTTACTAAGCGTTTTCGCTTATAGATCTTTTGTTTTTTTTTCCTCCTACCGCAGATAAAGGAAAAGCTAAGATATGAAAGGAAGGCGAAAGGATGGTGGTGGTGATGAAGGTGTGTGATGTCTGGACTGTGGAGAGATCCAGAAGTATCTGGCAAAATTGTCTAGACTTTCTTTTAGTCCTCTGTTAATGTTGTATTACATTTGGGATTGTAGTTGAGTTTATTTCCGCATGTCTAGCTAATCTCTTTTATTATTTGTGGAGTGCTGTAGTCATTGCTATTGCTAGAGTAGTTTTTTTTGTTTTTATTGTGATTTTTATTACTGTGTGGTTGTGGAAAATATGTTCCAGCCGTCTGTGGCTGCGTATACTATGTTTGTATTATAGATTTGGTCACCGGTACAGGGGAGACTCTGTCGAAATTTTTCGGTAGGGTTTCCATGTGATATTTAATCATACCGGTTAAGTAGAGTTAGTAGTTAAGTAACGGTCATCCTTAGAGAGTAGTAGTAGTAAGAAGGGTGGTTATTACAGTTGGTATCAGAGCAGTGTTCCATTCTCCAGCATCACACACACATCAGCATCATCCTCGCCGTCTCCAAGTAAGAAAGTATTTAAATCCTTTCTTTATTCTGCTTTCCTTATTATTAACTGCAGTATAGAGTACTTGTTTTTTTTTGAGTACTGAAGTAAGATAGAAGATTTAGTTTCCCTTTTCTTTATTCATATTTATGTATGATTAGAAGGGTTAGAGAGAGGATACCAAGTCTTTTCTTTGCATAATTAGATGTTAAGAAAAAGGATGTCCCCGTACTGTTCGTACTGAGAACCAAGATCAGGAGAACGAAGAGCTTAGATCAACTGAGCCCAATCTCTCTGAAGTTGTTGCATAACTCTAGAGACAAGTAGCAGAACAGTAGCAAGTGATTGCCATTCTGATGGCAAATCAGCCAGCAGTTCCTTCCCCTCCTCCAGCTATCACTACAGAGGCTCCAGTAGTAATTGAGACTCCACCAGCTACTCAGCGAGTCGGCACCGCACCCCAGAGACAAGAAGCTTATCTTATACAGTGGCTAAAGCTGAAACCAGAGAGCTTCTTAGGCACGACTGAGCCCTGGGATGGCCAGGCTTGGTTTAAACACTAGAGAGCACTATGGAGTTTCTTGACTGGCCAGAAGTCGAGAAGGTCAAGTGCGCCTCTCTCTGCCTATCTGGAGATGCTCGTATGTAGTGGGAGAGGATAAAGACCAAGAGAGTAGCCGATCAGATGAGCTGAGCAGATTTTCAGTTAGAGTTCTATGAAGATTTCTATCACCAACAAGCACTATGAGGAGTTTATAGAGTTCAAGCCAGCCAAGATAGAAGACAAGACAGTAGGGAGCCCGGAGCCCCAGTCAAGTAAGTGCAGAAGAACAGAAAGAAGGTAAGAAAAAGGGGGTTCGGGTGGTCTGTGAATATCCCGAGGTATTCCCAGCAGATCTATCTGGACTACCTCCCAATAAATGAGTGGATTTGAGATTGAATTTGTTCCTGGAACCAGTCCAATTTCAAAAGCTCCGTATCACATGTCTCCAGCAGAGCTGAAGGAGTTACAGGAACAACTACAGGAGTTACTTGACAAAGGCTTCATCCGCCCTAGTCATTCATCCCGGGGAGCTCCAGAGTTGTTCGTTAAGAAGAAAGACGGATCCGGGCTAATGTGCATAGATTGTAGAATGCTGAGTAAAGTAGTAGTTAAGGACAAGTACCCCTTCCCAAGATCGATGACTTATTTGATCAGTAAAGAGGAGCAATAGTGTTCTCAAAGATAGACCTACGCTCTGGGTACCATCAGCTGAAGGCGAAAGAAAGAGATATACGACATTCAGAACCAGATATGGACACTACGAGTTTGTAGTTATGCCTTTTGGAGTGACCAATGCACCTGCGGTCTTCATGGACTTAATGAACAGAGTGTTCAGAGAATATCTTAACAAATTGGTCATTGTATTCATCGACGACATTCTGGTCTATTCAAGGACCCCAGAGGAGCATGACACGCACTTGAGGATAGTACTGCAGACTCTTCAGCAAAAGCAGCTTTATGCTAAATTCTCCAAGTGCGAGTTCTGGTTAAATCAGGTGGCGTTTTTAGGTCACATTATTTCTAAAGAAGGTATTCAAGTGGATCCAGCCAAAGTGGAAGCGGTCAACAACTGGAGTAGACCCAAGAACGTCAGAGAGATCAGAAGCTTCCTTGGTTTAGCTGGGTACTACAGGAAGTTCGTGGAGGACTTTTCCAGGATAGCCTCTCCACTAACAGCCCTCACCAGAAAGAACAAGAGATTCGAATGGTCAGATAAAATGTGAGCAGAGTTTCCAAGAGCTAAAGAAGAGATTGATTAGTGCTCCCATTCTGACTGTTCCACAGAGCGATAAGGGTTTCAACATCTACAGCGATGCTTCCAAGATGGGCTTAGGAGCTGTACTCATGCAAGAAGGGAAAGTCATAGCTTATGCTTCCAGACAACTCAAAGATTATGAGAAGAACTACCCTACTCATGATCTTGAGCTGGCAGCTATGGTTTTTGCACTTAAACTCTGGCGACATTATTTGTATGGAGTTCAGTGTAGAATCTTCACAGATCATCAGAGTCTTAAGTACTCCTTCACTCAGAAGGACTTAAACATGAGACAGTGCAGGTGGCTGGAGTTGGTCAAAGATTACGACTGTGAAATCCTCTACCACCCAGGCAAAGCTAACAAAGTGGCAGATGCACTCAGCAGAAAATCCAGTGCATCCCTGATGTTTTTGTCATCATTAGCCCTGCCACTACAGAAGGAGTTATCATATTTTGGACTTGAAATTATTGAAGGGCAACTCTCTGCATTGACCTTAGAGTCCACATTGCTTGAGGAGGTACAGAGAAAGCAAAGTAAAGATCCAGACATCCAGAAAATCAAGCAAGGGTTACAGAAAGAAGACAAATCAGAGTTTCGAGTAACAGATAGCGGGATTCTTTATCAGGGGAGTCGCATTTGCGTGCCCAATGATGAAGAACTGAGGACGAAGACCTTAGAAGAAGCTCACAGTACACCGTACTCCATGCATCCTGGTTCTTCCAAGATGTACCAAGATGTGAAACAGAAGTTCTGGTGGTCAGGACTCAAAAGAAATGTAGCTAAATATGTCAGTACCTGCCTGACATGTCAGAGGGTCAAAGCAGAACACCAGAGACCAGGAGGAGTTCTTCAGCCTCTTCCAATACCAGAATGGAAATGGGAAGACATATCCATGGACTTCATAACAGTCTTCCAAGAACTACAAAGGGATATGACGTAATATGGGTAATAGTAGACCGATTGACCAAGTCTGCTCATTTTCTAGCCATCAAGGTGTCCCACTCTATATAGCAGTTGGCACAGTTATATGTTAAGGAGATGATCAGACTTCACGGGGTTCCTAAATCTATTGTGTCTGACAGAGATGAACGCTTCACCTCTCACTTCTGGGAATGTGTTCAGACTGCACTAGGCACCAAACTCAAGTTCAGCACAGCCTTCCATCCTCAGACTGATGAACAGACAGAGCGAGTGAATCACATTTTAGAAGATATGCTCAGAGCTTGTGCGCTAGATTTTAAAGGAAATTGGTGCAAGTATTTGTGCTTAGCTGAATTCGCTTACAACAATAGCTATCAGGCCACCATCAAGATGACACCTTATGAAGCACTATATGGCAGGAAATGCAGATCACCCATATGCTGGCAAGAAGCAGGAGAGAGAAAAGAGATGGAAGCAGAGTTGGGCATTCAGACAGAGGTGATAGACGAGACTACTCAAGCAATCCAGAAAATCAGACAGAGAATTGAGACCGCCCAGAGCAGACAGAAGAGTTATGTTGATACACGCCGTAGGCCATTGGAATTCCAAGTAGGAGATTCAGTTTTCCTCAAGGTCGCTCCTATGAAGGGAGTGATGAGATTTAGCAAGAAGGGCAAATTAAGTCCTCGCTATGTAGGACCTTACCTAATCATAGAAAGGATTGGGAAAGTAGCTTACAAGTTGGACTTACCACAAGACATGTCAGCAATACATAATGTATTTCATGTCTCCATGCTAAAGAAGTGTCTCCACGACCCGAGCCAAGTGGTTCGGCCTCAGTCAGTGCAGATCCAAGAGGATCTTAGTTAGGAGAGCAGACCTACACAGATAGTGGACAGAGCAGTCAAGAGATTAAGAAACAAAGAAGTGTCACTAGTGAAGGTCATCTGGCAGAACTAGAAGCACGAGGAAATCACTTGGGAGCGTGAGGACAGTATGAGACAGAAGTATCCAGAATTGTTCTAAGTTCGAGGACGAACTTTTTATAAGGTATGGGGAATTGTAACGACCCAATTTTCCCTATTTCAAGTTCTAAAAGTCCATAAAAATATTAGGAAATATTTTTAAAATATTCTAGAGATTTTTAGAAATTTTTAGAGTATTTTTTTGTAATTTTTGGAGGTCGTTTAGTATGTTTACAAAAAAGAAAGAAATTCTAACAAAAATTGTTGAAGGCGAGGCTCGAACCCGTGACCTCGGGTTGAACCCGACCTAACCTGACGCAGCTGACCAGCTGAGCTACGCGGGTTTTGTTAACCCAATATGGAACGAAATGTATTTAAGCTATGGTTGAAACAGAATTACCTTAGGAAAAATGTTTCAGAAATTTGGCTGAGACGAAGCTCGACTTGGCGACCTCCGCTCGTACAAATTTCAGCGGGTCGAGCTAGCCAAGTGGGCAGAGGAGTTTTTCTTGAAAAGGAAGGGGAACAAATATAGTTATGTTATAATTGGAACTAAAAATATAAACCCAGTTATAAGATTAGGTTTTCCCTTTCTCGCGAAAACTCGATATTCCTTTCCCCCTTCTCTCCCGACGACGCCTTCCCATCTCAGACGAAATTGCAGCAGTGAGCAAGGGTTTCTCCGACATCGGCGAGGGCTTTTCCGGCTAGTCTTCACCCGTGCGAGGTCATACCGACGGAGAAGAACTTGCGGGCACATGAGGAAGCCGAAGATTTTGCAAGACCCGAGCCCTCCGAAAACCCTAAGGCCTTTCCCTTCCTTCTTCTCGGTTGTAAGTGCAAGAACAAGGGGTAAGTACTACTCACCTGTGGTAGGAGTTGCTCCGAATTTTCGGGTTTCATTTCCTTGCTTCCGGATCTTGTTGTGCCGAGTAGAAGAATATGCTAGGGTTTTTCTTCCTTGCTTTGTTGAGATTCCTTGTTCCAAATTATGCCATAAGATTCCTTGTTTCCAAATTTCTGTTGTGAGTTCGGTAGGTTTGTGAAGGTTGCTGCCATAATCCGAATTTATTAGATTGGGTGTGGACAGGTTTCAGTTAGGAATTTCGTGTAGCACTTTGATTTAAATAGCTTGTGTAGCATGAAGTATGGTTATTCTTGCTATTAGGCAATATACATGAGATGGTATAGATTTCCTTTTTAGCATGTAGTTTCGGATTGTGTTGTTAAATTGGCACGAACAGCTCGGTTTTGAGTTGTTGTACAGTTAGTGATTTGGAAGTGCAGTTTAAAAATTCGGTTGTTTGGTTTTTAGATAGCTGTGAGTTATGCCTCCTCCATCATTTAGCCATGACCATTAGTGTTTAAAGCTTGAAACATTGATGTTTTGTGCTTCTGTGCTTGCTGCCGTGGGCTTTGAAGGAAGGAGAAGAAGGGACAGGTTGTGGTCACTGGGATGGATAGTCATGGGTAGCATTTTTTGGTCTCTTTTGCTTGTTACCAGGGTGCTGAATAGTGGCAGGAGTAGCCTATATAAGTAGAAGAAGTATTGCAGATTTGGTTTAACTTATGCGGCTTGCATTATCTCGGATTAATGGGGCTGGTAGTTAGCTTTCTTTTGCTCTATTTTACAGCATGTTTAGAAAGTCTAAAATTTGCTTCCTTTTTGCTTTATTTTATAGCATGATCAGTAAGCTCAACGTTGCTCTCTTTTGCTTTATTTTGTAGCATGATTAGTAAGATTAGTTAGCTTTCTTTTGCTCTATTTTACAGCATGTTTAGAAAGTCCAAGTTAGCTTTCTTTTGCTCTATTTTGCAGTATGTTTAGAAAGTCCAAGTTAGCTTTCTTTTGCTCTATTTTACAGCATGTTTAGAAAGTCCGAATTAGCTCTCTTTTGCTCTATTTTATAGCATGATTAGTAAGTTCAAAGTCGCTTTCCTTTGCTTTGTTTAATAACATGCTTAGAGAGTTCAAATCTGCTTCCCTTGTGTATTTTCATATAGCATGTTTGGTTATTTGTAATCCTACACTTGTTAGATATATCTACAAGATTCTAATAAACTCTAATAAAGGATTATGAGAAGTGTGAGTAAAGAAAAAGACTAAAGTCTAGTTAAAAAGAGATAACAAGTAAATTAAAGTAAGAGGCTAGTACCTGACTTCCGAGGTTGTCGTTAAACAAATCCAGGTGACCAATTCCGAGGTCTTGGCCCTGGTAAGACCGAGGTCTTTATCCTCATAGGGCTGGAGGCTCGCTACCCCAGTCACTATTAGAGAGCGCGCAAAACAAAGATGGTACTAAGCCTGGGCCCAAAGAAGAAAAGAAGAAAAGAAAAGAAGAAAGAAAAGAAGAACAAGAAGAAGAAAGTGAAAGAGAAATTAAAAGATTAATTTCTAGTATAAGAAAAGTAAGAAGAACAAGAAGAAGAAAGTGAAAGAGAAATTAAAAGATTAATTTCTAGTATAAGGATATAAGAAAATGAAACAAGTTTATGCTTAGAATCAATAAAAGTTTAGTTTTTTAATTCTAAGCTTACAGTAGTTGTTTCATTACTTATCTGTCAATTAGTGAGCATGTTTAGTATTCAGTTTTATTTCTGTATACCATGAGTACATGCATCTTTGCTTTTAGCATTTCAGTTTTAGTATTGTTGCATTCTTTTTATACACTTCAAGTTTTTGTGAGATAGATTAGTACTTACTAAGCATTTTCGCTTATAGATCTTTTGTTTTTTTTTCCTCCTACCGCAGATAAAGGAAAAGCTAAGATATGAAAGGAAGGCGACAGGATGGTGGTGGTGATGAAGGTGTGTGATGTCTGGACTGTGGAGAGATCCAGAAGTAGCTGGCAAAATTGTCTAGACTTTCTTTTAGTCCTCTGTTAATGTTGTATTACATTTGGGATTGTAGTTGAGTTTATTTCCGCATGTCTAGCTAGTCTCTTTTATTATTTGTGGAGTGCTGTAGTCATTGCTATTGCTAGAGTAGTTTTTTTTGTTTTTATTGTGATTTTTATTACTGTGTGGTTGTGGAAAATATGTTCCAGCCGTCTGTGGCTGCGTATACTATGTTTGTATTATAGATTTGGTCACCGGTACAGGGGAGACTCTGCCGAAATTTTTCGGTAGGGTTTCCATGTGATATTTAATCATACCGGTTAAGTAGAGTTAGTAGTTAAGTAACGGTCATCCTTAGAGAGTAGTAGTAGTAAGAAGGGTGGTTGTTACATATATTACCATGCTTAGTGACATGCACCATTTGCATGATCGCATGCTGTGCGATAGATTGCTCCATTATTGTCGAGCACTTTGCCAGTTTTCATCACTATTCGGTGCTCCGTTGTGACGCTCATGGGTAGCGTGACACAGCGTGGTAGCACGTCAGTTTGACTCTTCCGGTGCTCCGTTGATCCGCTCAGGGGTAGTGTGACGCAGCGTGTAGCACGTTAGAGATTCCTCCCCGTCATAGTGTACCGGGAGATGAGAGCATTGCGCTCCCCCATTTATGATTTGGGGTAGGAGTACGTATGTGCTCCGACAGCATCCCGTCCACTCGATCACTCATCAAGAGTAGTGTTGTTGAGTGCACGGTTGTCACAGCCCTACCCACTTGGTCCCACTTTTGTTGTGAGTTGGCTGACTGGCGTCAGGGGTGACCATGACATTGGCATCATATGCATGATGCATTTATTGTTTGTGATTGTGATTGTTGCATTTATATACTGCATATTGTTTGGATACCTATGTTTGACATGCATACAGGTCTTCTATACCTTTCGGACTGTTTGTCCTTATACCGGGTCCTGGTTAGTACAGATTCTCTCCTGTCTTCTTCAGTTTGCATTTACCTTTATTTTTATCAGGAGACTGTACGCATGATTAGTGCTAAGTGTTATTTCTTTACTTTTCATATCAATTGTACCTGCTGAGTGTTGGACTCACCCCGCCTCCATCGTTGTTATTTTCAGGTTGATGCTGTCAGGAGGGAGTTCCAGTCGCTAGTCCCCACAGCACGTAGTGCTAGATCTCTGCAGACCTCGATGGTTTATATATCGTTTAGTTTTGTTTTGCATTTATTGATTATGTGTGGACTTGGTTTGTTTGGATACTTGGTTGTTGTATGGATTTTTGTGATGATGATGGATTTTTATTCAATGTGTTTTTTTTTACTACGTGCCTTCCTGGACGACAGAAGAGGTGAGTTCGTCGGTTTTTGAGCTTTACGAGTGTAGTTGAGTAGGGTGGTTTTTGAGTCAGAGTATTACTACTTTGTTTGATTATATATAACTGCGTGGTGATGTTTTATTTTGTTGTTATTATTCCAGCCACCTGTGGCTGAGGTATTTATGAGATGTAGAAAAGTTTCAGATTGTCCATCGTACAGGGGAGATGCTGCCGAAATTTTCTCGGACAGGGACTCCTCTGGGGCGTGACACTCTGGGCTCGCCCTCTTCGCATTCCTCTATATAAAGCCCCTTCTATCGTCTTCTTGCTCCACACTCTTCTTCTTCCCCTCCGCGAAGGCTCCCCGTGCCACAAATCCTGGTCGTCGAACCCTAATCCTCCTCTTATCCCGTTTCTTTCCTGATTCTGCCAGACTCTTGGAGGAGCGAGATGTGACAATGGGAAAGAGAGCGGAGGAGCTCGATATCGATAATCTATTGGATGAGATTCCCCATCTTCGTCATCGTGGTGTCCTCGATCGACCCGACGGTGCCGGTTTTCGCATCGCCAATGAGTTGCCGACGTCGATCCTCCATGGGGATGGCGGTGGGTGTATCTGGTCTGAGGGGGTTCCGAGCTCGTTAGCGGAGCGTTCGCTTCAGTTGGAGGAGACCCTCCTACTCCAAAACCTTCGCAATGTCCGTCTCGGCGCCGACCAAAATGGACCGATCGATCGTTCCCTGCCCCATACCAACCATCACCGAGTGGGTTGTTTGTTTGGGTCTTCGCTCGACTCTTTTGGATGGGATTCTTTGGTAAATGGGAATGGGAACGCGTCTCTGCCTCAAATCCGGCAGCGTTATCCTGGAGTTGTAAACTTGTTTGGGAATCCCTCTTTTGGAACAAGAGAGTTGAAAATTGGTCAAGTTTCACGACCAAATACCCCTTTCCAGGGAAACGATTCTGGCAATTTTAGTCAATCTGGTAATGGGTCTTATCCAATATCTGATATGTTATTTCACTCACAGATGATTAGAGGAGAACCTTTCTTGGTTTCTGGCGATCAGCTAGTGACAATGGCAAGGAAGATCTCTAAGGGAGACTCAATTCCTCGACAATTGGGGGGGGGGGGGGGGGGGGGCTTCATTCCCCAAGGAACCAAAGGATTGTTCAGGGAACCATTACAAAGTGTCTCAGCTTTATGAGTAAAGAACAAATATATTGCCTTGCTAAAGACCAGCACGGATGCCGGTTATTGCAGCAGCAGCTTGATGAAGGAAAGGATCAGGTTGATACAATTTTCAACGGCATCATTGAACGTGCAGTCGATCTCATGGTCGATCCCTCCGCATCATTGAATATAGCCTCCTGCTCTATTCCAGCTTTCGGTATATCAAGTTTAAAGATTTTTAAGAGCTCGATTTCAACCTCTAGTGTGAAATTGCAGATGGGTTTCGTGAGGTATACAGGCTGCCAAAATGGGAATTTTACCTACTTCGATTTAAATCTATTCACTGCAATGTTTTAGCTCATGATCAAAGTAAACTTAAAGGATTAATCCAGAGCCTATGGGAACTTTCTGAATTCATTTTATTTAAGGTATTCTTTCCTTTAATGGTCATCCCTTTAGTTTTCTTTGTATCAGTATATTGTTATGTTACATATCTTTTTTTTGTGGGAATACTGAAGCTAGTTACATGATTATCTGTCATAATTGCAAATAAAACTAAATTTTTATGTTTGGGGTGTTTTCTATTGTCAGTCTTATTATTGGGGTACTTTCTGAATTATTTTTAGAGTTCAACCATGTGGAAGGAAAATGCATTTGGTAAATATATATACAACACGACAGAATATGTTGCAATTATGCTTGTCTACAGAGATTTTCAGTTTATTTGTATTTCTTATATTCTCTGTATTATTATTCCTATATTCTCTGTATCACTTATTTATTTTTTATTTTTCTGCCAAGTTACTTTATAATATTTTACTGTTACTTTTTGTGCAGGGACTTTCCGTTCCCAGATGCAATCAACAGACGAAACCAATGAAGACAAGAAAATATTTTATACTCTATTTCTTACAAAATAGACAAATATTTCTTCACCAATCGGTACAAAGACAACAATTGAAAGTTGTAACTATCTGATTGATAAGTCCTAGGCTATTTGGTTGAGTTCAAGTGATCATTGAAGCATTTTCAATGTTTCATTATATTAATGTTCAAGCTACATAGTAATTTGCATGCCTAGATGTTAAGCCTACCTAGGGCTAGACTGATCTTTGATCTTTAGTTTTTTTATATTTCATTCCTGTATTTTGTAATACCTTTTATGCATAGATCTTGATCTATACAACTTTTTATTGGTATGTTAAAAACATTTTGCTCAATTCATTTTTTTCCAATTAGCGTAAATTAAATTCCTTGACGTTTGCAACTGTTGCACCCATTTCATAATTGATGAAATTAATTGTTTTGTTTAAAGCAAATTTTTATTAGATGTTGTCATTTTTCCCTGGTTATTATTCAATTCTTTTTTTTAATGCATCTGTTGTAGTGATGTGGAGATGAACATTATGTTGGAGAGCTCCTTGAATGCAAAGGAGAAAATAATCTCTGAGTTGAATATGGAGCTTCATAACATGGAATCCACATTATTAAAGGGGAGGGAGCAGCATTTGAATGAGATAAAGAAGTTGAATGCACTAATCAATGAAAAGGTTTCAGTTCTTTGTTTATACCTAATTTTTTATACGATAACTGATATGAAGTATAAGTTGCAACATTTTGGCATTTGAGATGACCAACAATTATAGTTCAATTAAAATTTTATCACAATTTCTCGGCACAACAATATGATCTTGGACATGTTTAAAGCTATCACATCCTTTATTAACACAATTAGATTTGATAAAATAGCAATGCTTACAGTTCCTAATCTCTATATCTCTATTTTCTTGCAGGATAGTGCTCTTTTGGAGATAAGAAGAGAACTTCAAGAAAGACCAACCACAAGATTAGTTGATGATCTGCGTAAAAAAGTTAAAATTCTTCAGGTCCATAAAATGCAATTGACCATTGGATTCACCTTCCTAACATTTGTGCACATGCATTCTTCTTTTGGATTCCTTTATACTATTTGATATTGCATACTCAAGAGCCACGCTTAAACAATTTTGCAATATAACTATACTTTTGAAGATCCACTTAGGTATTTAGCCAGTAGTTGTTTCAGTTCATCTACATTCTTCCTTTCTTTATTCTTAGTAGTTTGTTCCTAATTGATGATGTATTTAGCCATGCTTTGCTCCCAGTGTAATTATTTAGAGAGATAGTTTAACATACTTGTAGTTTGTCCATTGGAGGATTTTTGACGGTACAGTTCAATGCTACAAATTTCACTTATTAAGTGTACATATGGTGTTATTCCATACCAATGCAACAGTGAAATCAAAGGTCCATTTTCAATGCTTTGCTCTCAAGTTGTTTCGGTTAGTAATGATCCTAAAGATAACCTTTTATTCTTACAAGATTGTTCCAGATAGCCTCTGTCACAATATTATTTACAATTTTCCTTTATCATGACTATTTCAGATATATAATTTAACATAATTTCAATTTATTAAGTTAAGTCACAGTCTTACTTGAGTGTACTAACAGGCACAATGCATTCAGCAATACAATTTAGTTGCTCAGGAAATAGTTGAAACAAATGCATTAGCTTGTTCATTGATATAGGATATGGTGAAACAAATGCATTAGTTGAAACAAGCTATCACATCCTTTATTAAACAGGAAAATGCATTTTTATTATTCATAGGCATTTAGTTTAGATCAAGTGACATTTCTTTATCTTCTTCTTACAGGTGGAGTTTGAAGGATTAGGAGAATTAAGAAGCAAGGATGAAGAAGATGAAGGATTAGGAGAATTAAGAAGCAAGGATGAAGAAGATGAAGGCATTTAGTTTATCTTCTTTCTTTATCTACTTGGTCCACTTCGATCCAAGTACGATGCAAACATGGCAAGGATGAAGAAGATGAAGGATTAGGAGAATTAAGAAGCAGTGTTTTGTTACTCTTCTAGTGTTGTACATGGTAAAAGTAGTTCAAATGATCCAACTCTTCAAAACTGGATATCAAGATTAGGATGTTGTGTTACTCTTCTAGGATTAGGATGTTGTGTTGTTCTACCTTTGTTTTAATAGTGTCGTTGTCATTTTGTTGGCTGCTTTTGAAATTTCTTCGGAATGTTGTAAATATTATTTTCGAATGTTAGAAAATTATATGTTAAATTTTATTTACAAATTTAGTATTTTGAATGATTTATAATACTAGAAAATTGTATAATAAATTTTAATATTTTTTTTATTTTTTATCAAAAAAAGACAACGATTTTTCACTATTGTCGTAAATAGTTTAAAACTGTTGTTGAAAATCCTATTATTAAAGGTAGATGCTCAAAGACAACGGTGAA
The DNA here is from genome assembly GCF_018446385.1 of Zingiber officinale. Lineage (NCBI taxonomy): Eukaryota > Viridiplantae > Streptophyta > Magnoliopsida > Zingiberales > Zingiberaceae > Zingiber > Zingiber officinale. The sequence goes on along the minus strand of NC_055998.1, from coordinate 52,143,341 downwards.
AAACTGTTGTCTTTGAAGGAAAAGACAACAGTTTTTCACCGTTGTAAAAACTGTTGTCTTTGTCTTCAAAGACAACGGTTAAAAATCGTTGTCTTTGGGTACCCCCTTTAACAACACAGCCTTTAACAACAGTCCGAAAGGGGCTACGACAATGGTGAAAAACCGTTGTTGTAAGGCTTTTTTCTTGTAGTGTGATTGATTGGGCTTCGGTTCAATCAATTGGTTGATCGATTGAGCTCCCTTTACTTGCTTAACTCAATTCTAGGGTCTCCAAATCCAACATTCGGTCAACCATGACCTGTTGGAACTCCTCATGCCTAGTATCCAGTCAACCTTGACCTGTCGGGACTTCTTTACCAAGTATCCGGTCAACCCTTTGACCCACTTGGACTTTTCTCCTCGTGCTAAGTGTTTGGTTAATCTTGACCCACTTGGACTTACCATCTCTGTCAAGTGTCCGGTCCTCCATAACCCACTTGGACTTCCACCAGATGTCTGGTCACCCTTGACCTATTTAGATTTTCTCGTGCCAAGTACCCGGTCAATCATTTGACGTACTTGGGCTTCCCAACACCAGGTGTCCGATTAACCTTAACCCACCTTAGTTTTCCACGTGCCTATCTTCACTAACCAGGTCTTTCCTTCTACCTAGCTTCACTCGCTCGGGCTTTCCTTCTGCCTAGCTTCACTCACCAGGACTTTCACCTAGCTTCACTTGCTAGGGTTTTCACCTGGCTTCACTCACCAGGATTTTTCCACTACCTGGCTTCACTCACCGGGACTTTCACCTGCCTAACCTCCAGTTAGGACTTTCCTAGTCAAGTATCCGGTCAACCTTGACCTACTTGACTCTTCTTCACATCAAACTGGTCATCCTTGACCAGATGAGAATTCTATCAACAATCTCCCTAATAGAACGATTGCATCTTCAATCTCCATGTATTGTCAAATATAGAAACTCAAGCATCCAGACTCAAGTTTGAGCCAACTCAAGCTTAGTCAACCTGGTCAACCTTACCTAGGGAATATTACACCAACAATCTCCCCCTTTTTGATGTTGACAATACCTTTAAATTAGGTTAATCCTATAACCTCAACTTTTTCTTCATGATAATGAATGAATGAGGGTTTCCTTCATTCTCTCCCTTCCTAGAGGGCAAACTCCCTCTTTAGGTAATGAAGGAATAATTTAGACCTTACATTCTCCCCTAAACTTTCCTTGAGGGGCAAATGTCTAACTTAAATCCTACATTTCTTCCCCTATTGGCACACATCAAAAACTCTCCCCTCGAAGAGTTACTCAATGTTGTTCACAACCTCACTCATCGTGCACAACATCACAATGAAGGTCTCATAACCTTCATTGTATCTAATGCTCACCCTTGAGCATTAAACCGCTTCACAATGCTCATCCTAGAGCATTCACAACTCAACAATGAAGATATCCACTCTCCATTATTTTTCAATACTCAACCTTGAGCATTTACTCTAAACGAAGGTTAACCACCTTCCAAGGTATGTGAAAATTAATTTTCATGTCCTTAAAGAGTAACTCCCCCTAAAGACATGCTCCAAACTTCTGCCATTGCACCAACAATGACTTGGAGTCCCTAAACCTTTAGGAAACCCATAATTTAAAGTTTTGAAGTTCAAAAAGTCAATATTGAAGCCAAACCTCATCCTAAACTTTAACTTAGTGATCCTTAACCATTTCTCCTTGTTTTCATCATGAAAACTACCCTTAAATGTATATAAATATATTCCAAGGGTTTAGGAGTGGTTAAAGAAGATAAACATAGCTCAAAGTGCTGAAATCAGACTTTTCCAACCAAAATCAACCTTTTCAATTGATTGGGTTGGGACTCAATCGATTGACACTAGTTTCAATCGATCGCTCGATCAATTCTACAAGTAATTGTTCGCAGAAAATCACCTTGAATCGATTGCCCGATCGATTCAGTATTGTTGAATCGATCGACTGATCGATCCTGCAAGCCTCTTCTCGCAAGAACCTCCCATCTCAATCGATCGCTCGATCGATTGAGACACTCAAATTGATCGCCAAATCGATTGGAGTTCTAATTTCCTGAAATTCAATTTCAGTGAAATTCAGAAACTCCCCAAAAATTCTACAAATTTATAAAAATCATGAAAATTATTGTGGACATTATTTAGAGTATATACTATCATGGAAAATAATTTTCTAAGAAAATATATCTTATTTTCAAAAATTGACACAAACTTGGAAACTTGTAAAAACTTCAATGTTTCTTTCAAGTTTGTGTCTAACTTTTTAATGATGATTACAATCAAAAGATAGCTTTCACCAATATTTTCCAAAGTATATTTAAAATATTTTTCAAAACCAATTTCCAACCATGTTCTTTGGGCTCAATGTACATGACTTGTACATTGGCTTTTCCAATGATTAGAGTACACATAACTATGTGTTTAGATGAATTCAAAACTCAACTAAATGCACTAAATCAACATCTTGAGTCTTGTTCATCATCCTAGCATCTCACTTGTATCTAATGTGTACTAAATCATATACAAGTCACCTTATACTCTTTGGGAGATGTAGTTTTTTGTTTTGCCCTAACTAAGGGTTCATGCATATCTATCTAGACATTTTAAATTATGAACATCCACCTAGGTTGTCACTTTTTAGTAAATGTCATTGTCCTTAAACACAAGAAAATTTAAAATAATGCATGATGATTTATGGCATACATCAAAAGGAATAATTTTCAAAAGAAAATATACTATTGGTACATGATGTATGTATGACATGACATGGTATTTTTGTATTATTTTTCATAATAAGCATGAATGCTAAATATGATGTTATGGCATATGATGGGCAAACAAAGTATAACAATTTAGCATAAATAAAATATACCCAGATTATCCATCTAAGTTTCCTTAAATAAATGCTAAACCTAGAATTAATCCTAGATTGCCCAATTTTCTTAACAAAGATGTCAAACCCCAACTTGGCATTTCTTGAACTCTTGATTAATTGTGTCAATTAAAATTAAGTACAATTCCTCAAATTTTTAGTACATTCTACTCTTCCAAAGAGTAATCAATTAAATTAAGGCATGGATTGACCCTTAACTCCCTAAGAAAATACCAAAATCCCAACTTGGCATTTCTTATGCTTTTCCCAATTGTGCCCATTTAAATTAAATTATAATTCCTCAAGTTTTGGCACATTTTACTCTTCCAAAGAGTAAGAAATTTATCCTTTTTATTTTCAAAGGTTAACAAAAACCTTGAAAATGTCCCCAAGTGTCAACTTTATCAAGATTGGGTTAACCACCCTACCCATTTAGAGTTGACACTCTCTAAACTCATCTAGAGTATAGAGAATATGCTCCTATTAATCCAAAACCTATTGGTGCTCCTTGGATGTTCTAGGTATTCACTAGGGATAACCTCCCTAGATACCTTCCTAATGACTTTTCTAGGCTTCTTAGAAGCCTTGGTCACTTCCTCTAGGTCAACTCTAGGGATAGTTTCCCTTGTGACCTCCTTAGTGATTTTCTTAGACTTCTTAGAAGTCTTAGTCACATTTTTCCTTTGTAAAAATACTTCTTGGGATAGCTTCCCTTGTGTTTTTGACTATACCACTAGACCTAGGGTTGGTTTCATAGCTATATGGAACCCAATGATAAGAAGGAACATCCTTCTTGTCCTTGGTTTTGTATCCCAAACCTCTATGGTCATTGGATGACTCTCGATGTCCTAAATAAAGGTTATGCACATTTTTCCCTTTTAGAATTTTTTCTATCCATTTTAGGACCTTTTCTAATTTATCAAACCTTGACCTCAAGGCTTGGTTTTCCATCCTTAAATCCTTAGTTTTGGATTTTTCATTATTCCCATAAGCATTTTTATGTTTGGGCTTATATCTAAAATTCTTAGAATTCTTGCCCAAATTATTGTCTATCTTTCTAGCCCTAGGTGAGGTAGTCTTTGCATGAAGAGCCACATGATTTTCATTAATTCTATCATGTCTCCTATTTTATGGTAAATAGCATTAAAATAATATAAATTTGAACTAGCATGTTTTTGTTGGCGCTACTCGGAATTCCGTTCTGTTTCTCCTGTACAAAAATTTGTACAAGTACAAAACTTTTCCTAGCAACCCATGTGTTCTTCAAAAGTTAAACTTGGATTGTAAACGAAACTTAACATTATTAATCCAAGTTCAACTCATGTGTTCTTCATAAGTTAAATCATATTACAGAAGTTGATTAAATATCTATTTCAAGGATTGACTTCTAGGTCGTTGGCAAGGCACTCGACCTTCTTGGTTATGGGATCATCACCACTTCCTAGACAAAGCCTTTCAAAGAAATTAAATATTTAAACTCCTTACAGTAAACCCTAGGTTTAACTACAGAGAACTTAATTGAAGCACAAAATCGATAGCCTCTTGTGTTGGTATTTCAGGATCCATACAAAGAAAAACTAAACAACTTTCACTGCGGAATAAAGAACTAGTTGTACCTTTCTTTATAAACAAAGACCTCTTGATCTTATGCTATATTCCTCTTCTCCTCTTAGATGTCGTGTAGGCGGCGATCTACCAAGACAAAGCACCCGAACCTTTTCTTCTTCTCCTCCAAGCACCACTGGCCACAAAGATTGAAGCAAGGTGTCGCCGGCCTCAAGAGAAAGAAAACAATAGAAGAGGGTCGACCACACAAGAGAATAAAAGAGAGAGAGCTTAGGTTCCGACCCCTAAGGGAATAAGAGAAATATGGACATTTGTTATTCCCATAAGGCACCCTCTACCTCTCTTCTATAATCCTTGGTCATGACATAAAAGGAAATTTTAATAATAATTAAAATCTCTCTCTTTTAAATTTACTATTGTGATGGCTATAAAAGGAAAGTTTAAAAAATTAAAAAAAATTTCTTTTAAACATTGTAGATGTCTACAAAAAGGAAAGATTTTAAAATTAAACTTATCTTCTAAATCATGGTTACAAAAAAAGAAAGTTTTATCAAAATTAAAATCTCTCTTTTTAAACCATTATAGATGGCAACAAAAAAGTAAAGATTTTAAAATTTAAAACTCTCTTTTAAAATCATGTGGATGGCTTCAAAAAAGGAAAGATTTTAAAATTAAAATCTCTCTTTTAATCCTTAATTTGTAGATTGCTATAAAAGGAAATATTTTAAAAAATTAAAATCTCTCTTTTTATTTCTTTAGTGGCCGACCCCTTGTTTGGTCATCAAGCAAGGCTTGGCCGACCACATCTTGGACACCAAGATGGGCTTGGCCGGCCCCTTGCTTGGGTACCAAGCAAGGATGTGGCCGGCCCCTAGCTTGGGTAAGAAGCTGGACTTTGGGTGGATAAAAAGGCTTTTAATAAGACGCTACAACAGGGACTAGAGGAGGAATTGGTTTTGACCTCCTGATGGACTTGAGCTTCCTGTGTTCGACCCGAACACCCAACTCAAGTTCATCAATAATAACTCATACCACTAAAGAGTCATTATTGAACTATCGCACCAATCCTATATTACATTATGGGCTCCTTCTTATCATGAGTGCATTAGTCTCCCTGTGTTTAAGATATCGAATGCCCATTAACTAAATGAGTTACTGACAACCCACTTAATTAATGTATAACTCCAAGAGTAGTACAACTCAACTTCATTATCATGCCGGACTAAGTCCACTTGTAGGGTTTACATGATAATCCTTATGAGCTCCTTAAGGGGACATCATCAACCTAGATAACTAGGGCATAGTTTCCTTCTATAATCAACAACACACCATATAAATAATATTATTTCCCAACTTATCAGGTCTATTGATTTAACGAATAAATCTCACCCATTGAAAAATTAAAGAAATAAATACTAAGTATATGTGCTTGTTATTATATCGGGATTAAGAGTACGTACATCCATAATAACAGAGGATCTGTTCTTTTATGCAGTCAGTATAAAAAGAAACAATCTCAAATGGTCCTGCTCAATACACACATAGTGTACCAGTGTAATTTTATAGTCAAGACAAACTAATACCAAATTACACTACAATCATTCTAATGGTTTGTCCCAATCCATCTTAGTTGTGAGCTACTATTTATAAGGAACTGATAACATGATCTTCTGTGTGACACCACACACCATGTTATCTACAATATAAATTAAATGGGCAACGACATTTAACTAAATGCAGACATTTGACTAATGTGATTCTCACTTCAAAATAAATGCTCATACAAAAAGCTAGGATTTTAGTATACATCCTAATAGTTTTTTACCATGTGTCAAAGGAATTGGTTCAATAAATGATACCTTACGTTTTCCCTTTGAAGCTCTCCCTTGACTTGAGCTTCCTCCTTTGACTTTGGCCACTTTCTTCCCCTTAGGGCATTGGCTCATGTAATGTCCCTTTTGATTGCAAGAGAAGCACACAATGTGCTCCTTGCTCTTCTTTGTCATGGGAGCAACCTTCTTGGGCTTCTCCTTGCCCTTTAGTGTCACTTGGCCCTTTTTCTTGATCAATTTTGGACACTTGCTCTTATAGTGCCCTCTTTCCCTACACTCTAAGCATATAATGTGATTTTTATTATTAACAATTGAAATTGTTATACCTTTTCTTGTAGGGTTGGCACACAATCCTATAATTGATTTCTCTTGACTTGCGGAGGTTGCCTCATCCTCTTGATCTTCACTTAATCCGGAAGTAGAAGCTTCTGCTTCTTCTTGGTCCGGTGTCATCGAATGTCGCTCCCCCTCAATCTTAGAGGTGGAGACCTCTTCATCTTCATCTTGTACATGGAACAAAGAGTATGCTCCATCTTTACCCTTTTCATTGCATTCTTTTGAAGATGAAGCATTTTGGACTTCTTCTTTGGATGTTGAGCATCTCTCAACTTCCGAGTTCTCTTCTTCTTGGTCTTGCTCCAATAAGTTGCCCTCTTTGGATTTCTCTTGGTTTGGTGTAGTGGAGGGTTCTTCATAAAGCTTGGCCAATTTGCTCCATAGCTCTTTGACATCTTTAAATTCTCCAATTTGAGTCAAAATATTGCTTGGCAATAAATTGACCATTTTCTTGGTCACCTTGTCGTTTGCCTCACTCCTTTGAATTTGCTCTTGACTCCATTTGCTCTTCTTGAGGATTTTATCTTTTGAATTTTTTGGAGCTTCGAAGCCTTCCATTAGAGTAAACCATTACTCTATCTCCATCATGAAGAAGTTTTCAATTCTTGATTTTCAAGAATCGAAGCTTGTCAATGTATACGGTGGAGGCATCCTTGTGTCAAACTGAGTCCATCTCGGAATTCCATCTTGAAGTTTAGCCTTTTGAAGTCTTTGACTTTGATGAACTTGCTTCAACTTCTTTTCCCTCTAGCTTGTTTCCCTTTCCGATGATGATTCTGGTGAAGAGCGACATTGCTTTGATACTACTTGTTAGGGTCAATTTGTAGCTAGAGGGGGGGGGGGTGAATAGCTCATCATGCTCCGGTTGCTTGCTTTCTGACGATGATATGTAGTGGAAATACACACAAAGCACACTCACAACCGCTAACAATAGGATTTACTTAGTATCCACCTCAAGAAGAGGTGACTAATCCAAGGATCCACACACGACGCACACTCCACTAATAAAAACACTCCTTCTCGGTAACTACCGGAGGTGGAGAAACCTCGTACAACACTCACACATACAACAACTCAACACAAGAAGAAAAATACAATGAATACAAATGTAAAAACCTCTCTTCTTGCTTCTTTGTCGCATGTTATTTGCCTCTTGAACCTTGGAAGTGTTAGTTAGAGCCCTAGAACCAATCATTTGATGGTTGTTGTATGGACTCATTGTATCATATTCTTCTATATATAAATAAAGGCATTTGTTTTGGTTATTATACTTACTTGTATTGGTGTCAAATAAAATAAGTATAATATCGTCCTTGAGTAGAAGGTTCTCACCTATATCAATCGGTTAGTTGAACCGATAGTGAGATGATATAGGGAACACTACTCTTAATCATTCCTAGTCGAGTATTAACATTCAGGGACAATGTTAATGCGACGAGACTAGCATGTAGGTCAACTCGTTGACTTGATCTCACAAGTCATGGATATGGAGATATCAAGTTGACACATGGGTATGCATTGGAGAATGTATACTGAATGACCCACCATGAGAAAGTATCATGGATCGTTATACGAGTGTTATATACTTTCTCATGTGGCTATTTGTATGACTACTAGTCCTTGGACCTGAAGTCACCATGGTTCCCTACATAAGGAGTTACGTACTTTGGCTTCGTCAAACGTCACCCGTAACTGGGTGGACTATAAAGGCGATTACTGGGTATGTAACAAATTATGTGGAGGGATGTGAGTGATGTAGATGAGATCTATCCCTCCTATATGACGGGAGAGACATCGATATTCTTGATAGAGTGAGACCACTAAGTGCATGGCCATGCCCAAATGAGTTAATATGAGATGTTGAGCTCATTTGATTGAGTGAGTCTACTTGGAGCTCAAGATTTAGATTGATTAGAGGATGACACGGTCTATGCCTCACATTGATTAATCTAGATGTCAAGGATAGAAGGGCACTTGTCATATATTGTGAAGAGTTACAATTAGTAGTTACAAGGTGATGTTGGATCTCAACATTCTTGTAACTTGGGTAGTAATGATGTGTTGCTAGATACCGCTCATTACTTATGCTCCTAAATGAGTTTAGGAGCATTGCCAATGTTATAAGAACCTATAGGGTCACACACAAAGGGCAATTAGATGGAGATTAGGTTCATTTGATGAACCTAAAGGATTAGGTTCATGTGATGAACCAAATTGGATTAAGAGTAATCCAAATTGAGCTAATTGAGTTGGACTCAATTTGGTTCATGTGTTAAGTGAGTCTAATTTGGACTTAGACTCATTTAATTAATTTAATTCAATGAATAGAGATTCATTAAATTAAAATTGATTTGAACCAATGGTTAGATTAGATCAACCAAGGGAGAGAAGTGGTCAAGTTTGACTTGACTTGAGAGGAAGATGAAGGGTCAAGTTTGACTTGACCATTTGCCACCTCATTGGTGAGTTGGCATTAAGTGGCTAATGGTGATGTGCCACATCATCTAGGCTAGCACATGTGTGTGCCACCTCATGAGGGAGATCAAGAGTTTTTGACTCTTGAAATTCCATGGAGTATATAACCCCTCATGAAAAGTGGCCGGCCACTTTTAGTGCTTGTGGAGTTTCAATTTTGTTTTGTAACTCTCATCTTCTTCCTCCTCTCAAGCTCTCATCTTCTTCTCCCTCTCCTCCACCTCCTTGGCCAAAACTTCTAAGGGTGCTAGCACACCTTTTAGTTGTTTTCTCCATCATTTGTTCGTGTGGATACACATAGTGGAGTATCTACTTTGATACTCTTGAGATCCGACGAACCTTAGACGAGCTGGATACGCGAAGGGCATCGCATCAAGGGTAAACTCTTCTCCTTTGTAGATCTAGTGTAGATCTAGGTTAGAAAACTCATACTCGAAGTTTTACGAAATTTTATTCTTCGCACGGATCCGGTGGCGGGGGTTTCGAGGTTTACGCAATGCAAAAAGCGGTTTTTGCGGCCCGAAAAATCCAACAGTGGTATCAGACCCACGTGCGAAGCGAGTATGAGTTTTAATTTGTATTTTTATGAAAATTATAGATCTGTAACTTTTTGTGAATTTATGATTTTTATAGTTTTTACGGGTATTTTTCTCATAGAAGCGAAGCACAAGTGTTTAGACACTTGTAGGCTTCGACTACCGAGAAGATTTTTCAAAAATGGCAATGTTTCACCCCAAATCGTTTTGGGACAGCGGACTAAGGCACTGTAGGATCGCTTAGGAATACTTGCGATGGTTATATCGCGGGTAGGGGCACTGCCCCTGACCCCACAAGGGGCTTCGTTCTGCGATTGCACACGAAAATCGCTAAACAGGACCGCCGAAAATTTTTACTCATAAAAATTGTAATAAAAATTACAGAATTTATAGAAATTACATAATTTAGAATTATATATTATTTTTTGATGGTCATGGCCCAAAAGACCCAATTAGATTGAAAAATTGTGTTGTAATTCATAATATGTCCTGCGTGCTATTTTGTGTTTGTATGTGTTGTACTTGATTCGCGACCTGCGCATCGTGCCTTCCTCTATTTTATATTTCCTGTTGTAAATTAATTTAGACTCGAATGTAACTCGAGTTTCACTTTTGTAATGTACAAAATGGAGCGGTGGAAGGTCCACTCGGGACAGAGTTACGAGGAGGGCACGAGCAACACAAGGTGGTCAAAGGGAGGAGGTTGAGAAGCTGTTGACCTTAGGTTGACCATCCGATCTTCTCATTGGCTTGAGAAGATCGTAGTAGGGCCATGACTAATCACAAAATATTTAATTAATTGCTTGTGTGTGTATATGTGATGCATGATAGAATAAGTAATTAATTAGTGCCTTAACGATTCGATTCGATCAATCGCGTATATGATATACCTCAATGATTAGATTAGATCTAAAACGCGTACATGATGCGCCCTAACGATTATATTAGATCTAAATCGAGTATATGATACACCTCGTCGATTAGATTAGATCTTAATCGCGACAACTCGTAATGCCTACCATGCCGTGATACCTATCACTACCTCGATAACATGTAGTTGTTGAATCTGCCAAAGCAGAGCAACGCATATTATCTTGGTAGGGTACGGAGGGACAATCTTGGTCCCGCCTATCAACGCATGGGTGAGTAAAACTCAATTAGATTGAGTATAACTAGTTAAATCAAATTTAACTGTAGACATTTTTCCAATGGTTGGTAGATAGGTCAAAATCACGTTTATATTAACTCTTGGGCGTATTAGCCAAAGCTAACTCGAGTTTTAATATAAATGCGGATCTTGATCCTATAAACAAGAGTTGCATAGAGATGTAATTGGTAATTAGTTACCTACCGATCATACTAAGTCTTGGGCGATTTAGCCAAAGCTAACTTAAGGCCTAGTATGATGTGAATCTTGTCCCACACGAATTATAGATAGTTGGTTAGAATCTAGTAGATGTGGTTTGACCACGTCACTGACTTGATTCTACAAAAGTTCTATAATTAAGTGGGAGCATCATTTAGTTAAAGGCCTAATTAAATGATAAAAGGAATATGATATTTACTTTCTGCTTTAATTTCTGTTGTAGATTGCCATGACGTCAAATACGAAGTCTTTCTCCCTACATTCTGTCCTTAAGAGTGACAAGCTCAACGGAGCTAATTTCCTGGACTGGTACGAGAATCTGAGAATTGTTCTCACACAGGAACATAAACTGTACGTTCTGGAGCAACCCATTCTGGAGGCACCTCCTGCCACTGCCACGCGAGCTGACCGAGATGCTTACAAGAAGCATCAAGATGACGCATTAGATGTGTCATGTCTCATGCTCGCAACCATGAACTCTGAGCTTCAGAAGCAACACGAGTTGATGGGTGCTTATGATATGGTTGAACATCTTCGTCAACTATATCAAGGACAAGAAGGGCACTGGAAGAGGAACTGCACAGGATACTTGGAAGATCTTAAGAAGAAGAGAAATAAGATTTCTACTTCAGGTATAAATGTTATAGAAGTTAACCTCTCTATTTCTTCATCGTGGGTATTAGATACCGGATGTGCTTCTCACATTTGTACTAATGTACAAACGCTGAGAAATAGCAGAGCATTGACGAAGGGCGAGATAGACCTACAAGTAGGCAATGGACCACGGGTTGCTGCTGTTGCTGTAGGAACTTCTATCTATCTCTACCCTCTAGGCTTGTACTAGAATTAGATGAATGTTGTTATGTGCATGCCTTGACTAAGAACATAATGTCAGTTTCTTGTTTGGACAAGAAAGGTTTTTCATTTATAATAAAGAACAAATGTTGTTCAGTTTATTTAAATGACATGTTCTATTATAGTGCTCCTTTGATGAACGGACTCTATATTCTAGACCTTGAGAGCCCTATCTATAATATAAGTACCAAGAGGTTCAAGTCAAATGACTTGAACCAAACCTATATCTGGCACTGTCGCTTAGGTCATATAAATGGCAAACGCCTATCCCAGCTCCATAAAGATGGTTTGCTGGACTCATTTGATTTTGAATCATATGAGACATGCGAGTCATGCCTTCTAGGCAAGATGACCAAGACTCCCTTTAGTGGGCACAGTGAGAGAGTGAATGACTTGTTAGGTTTTATACATAGTGATGTATGTGGTCCTTTCAATGTCACTGCTAGAGGTGGTTATAGGTACTTCATTACATTTACTAATGACTTCAATAGATATGGTTATATGTACCTGATGACACATAAGTCAAAATCCTTTGAAAAGTTCAAAGAATTCAAGAATGAAGTACAAAACCAGCTTGGCAAAAGTATTAAGATACTTCGATCAGATCGAGGTGGTGAATACCTTAGCCATGAGTTTCATGACTATCTAGCTGAGTGTGGGATTCTATCTCAACTCACTCCTCCTGAAATACCACAGTGGAATGGTGTATCTGAAAGGAGGAATCGTACCCTATTAGATATGGTACGGTCTATGATGAGTCACACAGATCTTCCTATATTCCTTTGGGGCTATGCTCTAGACACAGCAGCCTTCATTCTCAACCGAGTTCCATCTAAGACTGTAATAAAGACACCATATAGGATATGGACTGGGAGAGATGCCCAGATGTCTTTTATGAGGATTTGGGGTTGTGAGGCTTACGTTAGACGTCAAGTCTCAGACAAACTGGGACCCAAATCCGATAAGTGCTATTTTATCGGATATCCCAAGGAAACTAAGGGATATTACTTCTACATTCCAAGTCAACACAAGGTAGTTGTGGCTAAAACTGGGGTATTTCTAGAAAGGGATTTTATTTCTAGAAAGACTAGTGGGAGTACGTTCGATCTTGAAGAAGTTCAAGATGCGAACAATAACACTGAAGCCTCGATGGAAGTTGAACTAGAACCACAAAGTGTTGTGAATGATGTTGTTCCACAAGGAGTTGAGGAACAACAACCAATTCAAGTAGACATACCTCTTCGCAGGTCTGATAGGGTACATCGTCAGCCTGAGAGATACTCATTTCTCTTGTCTAACCATGATGACGTTGTGCTTATAGAGGATGAGCCCACCTCCTATCAGGAAGCTATGATGAGACCAGATTCCGAGAAATGGCTAGAGGCCATGAGATCCGAGATGAAATCCATGTACACTAACCAAGTATGGACTTTGGTTGATCCACCTGAGGCCGTAAAACCCATAGGGTGTAAGTGGGTCTTTAAGAGAAAGATTGACATGGATGGACTTATCTATAAAGGTCGCTTGGTAGCTAAAGGTTTCAAGCAGATTCATGGTATTGACTATGATGAAACCTTTTCTCCAGCAGCGATGTTTAAATCCATTCGGATCATGCTTGCTAGTGCAGCATACCATGACTATGAGATATGGCAGATGGATATCAAAACCGTGTTTCTGAATGGAAACCTGCTCGAGGATGTGTAAATGACACAACCTGAGGGTTTTGTAGATCCACAGCATACTAGCAAAGTATGCAAGCTGCATAGGTCCATTTATGGACTAAAGCAAGCTTCTTGGAGCTGGAATCTTCGATTCGATGATGCAATCAAACAGTTTGGTTTCATCAAGAATGAAGATAAACCTTGTGTCTACAAAAAGGTTGTTGAGAGCACAGTTGTCTTCCTTATATTGTATGTGGATGACATACTACTCATTGGGAAAGACATCCCTTTGCTACAATCTGTTAAGACTTGGCTAGGGACTTGTTTCTCAATGCAGGACTTAGGTGAAGCATCCCACATTCTAGGCATACAGATCTATAGAGATAGATCGAAGAGATTGCTTAGCCTAAGTCAGAGTACATACATTGACAAGGTATTACTTTGGTTTGCCATGCAGAAATCCAAGAAGGGATTTCTGCCGATGTCACATGGTGTGAGTCTTTCGAAGACTCAAGGTCCCTCTTATAGAAAGGAGAGAGACCGCATGGATCAGATCCCTTATGCCTCAGTCATAGGATCTATCATGTACGTCATGCTATGTACTCATCCTAATGTCTCGTATGCTTTGAGCATGACGAGCAAGTACCAGTCAGATCCAGGTGAAAGTCACTGGATAGCGGTCAAGAATATTCTTAAGTACTTGAGAAGAACTAAAGAATATTTCTTGATATATGGAGGCGATGATGAGCTAGCTGTAAAGGGTTACAGTGATGTCAGCTTCCAGACCAACCAGGATGATTATCGATCGCAGTCAAGGTTCGTGTTTTGCATAAATGGTGGTGCTGTGAGCTGAAAGAGTTCGAAGCAGGACACAGTTGCTGATTCTACAACAGAGGCCGAGTATATTGCTGCATCAGAGGCAGCAAAGGAGGCAGTTTGGATCCGCAAGTTCATCACTAAACTTGGGGTGGTTCCTAGCATCGCTGACCTGATTGAGCTCTATTGTGACAACAATGGAGCAATACCACAGGCTAAGGAACCTCGCTCACACCAGCGGACCAAACACATACTACGGCGCTTCCATCTCATTCGAGAGATTATCGATAGAGGAGATGTGAAGATTTGCAGAGTACCCATAGAGGCTAATATCGCAGATCCCTTGACCAAGGCTTTGGCACAGAGAAAACATGATGGTCACACTAGGTCATTAGGCCTTAGAGCCTACACTGATTGGCACTAGTGATAGTGGGAGATTGTTAGTTAGAGCCCTAGAGCCAATCATTTGATGATTGTTGTATGGACTCATTGTATCATATTCTTCTATATATAAATAAAGGCATTTGTTTTGGTTATTATACTTACTTGTATTGGTGCCAAATAACTAAGTATAATAGCGTCCTTGAATAGAAGGTTCTTACCTATATCAATCGATTGGTTGAATCGATAGTGAGATGATATAGGGAACACAACTCTTAATCATTCCTAGTCGAGTATTAACATTCAGGGACAATGTTAATGCGACAAGACTAGCATGTAGGTTAACTCGATGACTTGATCTCACAAGTCATGGATATGGAGATATCAAGTTGACACATGGGTATGCATTGGAGAATGTATACTGAATGACCGGCCATGAGAAAGTATCATGGATCGTTATATGAGTCTCATATACTTTCTCATGTGGCTATTAGTATGACTACTAGTCCTTGGACCTGAAGTCACCATGGTTCCCTACATAAGGAGTTACGTACTTTGGCTTCGTCAAACGTCACCCGTAACTGGGTGGACTATAAAGGTGATTACTGGGTATGTAACAAATTATGCGGAGGGATGTGAGTGATGTAGATGGGATCTATCCCTCCTATATGACAGGTGAGACATCGATATTCTTGATAGAGTGAGATCACTAAGTGCATGGTCATGCCCAAATGAGTCAATATGAGATGTTGAGCTCATTTGATTGAGTGAGTCTACTTGGAGCTCAAGATTTAGATTGATTAGAGGATGACACGGTCTATACCTCACATTGATCAATCTAGATGTCAAGGATAGAAGGGCACTTGTCATATATTGTGAAGAGTCACAATTAGTAAACACAAGGTGATGTTGGATCTCAACATTTTTGTAACTTGGGTAGTAATGATGTGTTGCTAGATACCGTTCATTACTTATGCTCCTAAATGAGTTTAGGAGCATTGACAACGTTATAAGAACCTATAGGGTCACACACAAAGGCAATTATATGGAGATTAGGTTCATTTGATGAACCTAAAGGATTAGGTCCATGTGATAAACCAAATTGGATTAAGAGTAATCCAAATTGAGCTAATTGAGTTGGACTCAATTTGGTTCATGTGTTAACTGAGTCTAATTTGGACTTAGACTCATTTAATTAATTTAATTCAATGAATAGAGATTCATTAAATTAAAATTGATTTAAACCAATGGTTAGATTAGATCAACCAAGGGAGAGAAGTGGTCAAGTTTGACTTGACTTGAGAGGAAGATGAAGGGTCAAGTTTGACTTGACCATTTGCCACCTCATTGGTGAGTTGACATTAAGTAGCTAATGGTCACGTGCCACATCATCAAGGCTAGCACATGTGTGTGCCACCTCATGAGGAAGATCAAGAGTTTTTGACTCTTGAAATTCCATGGAGTATATAACCCCTCATGAAAAGTGGCCGGCCACTTTTAATGCTTGTGGAGTTTCAATTTTGTTTTGTAACTCTCATCTTCCTCCTCCTCTCAAGCTCTCATCTTCTTCTCCCTCTCCTCCACCTCCTTGGCCGAAACTTCTAAGGGTGCTAGCACACCTTTTAGTTGTTTTCTTCATCATTTGTTCGTGTGGATACACATAGAGGAGTATCTACTTTGATACTCTCGAGATCCGACGAACCTTGGACGAGTGGGATATGCGAAGGGCATCGCATCAAGGGTAAACTCTTCTCCATTGTAGATCTAGTGTAGATCTAGGTTAGAAAACTCATACTCGAAGTTTTACGAAATTTTATTCTTCGCACGGATCCGGTGGCGGGGGTTTCGGGGTTTCCGCAACGCAAAAAGTGGTTTTTGCGACCCGAAAAACCCAACAGGAAGTGCACCAGCACTTGTCCCCAAGAGCCTCCTAGAACTGGTTGTGAGCAGTGGAGAAATCACGTGAAGAATCGAGAAGAATCGCGCGTGAAAGCTGCTAAGAAAAATACTCACAACGGCTATATATTGTGTGCTCCTGCAACTCCCAATCGATTGGGCTTCGTCCCAATCGATTGCCACATCACATCCTAGCCATCGCAGCCATCTATCACTTGCATCCTATGCAACGGTCGAATCCCAATTGATCGGCTAATCAATTAGGGAGGATGAATCCATCGGCTGATCGATTCAGCCTTCTTCTGTGTTCTCACGTCTGCACGAGAAAACTTGTCCCAATCGATTGACTAATTGATTGGGGAGTCCAATCAATCAGTTGATCGATTGGGGAAGCTACTGTGTGCACGATATAGGCTCCTAATCAATCGACTGATCAATTGGCCTGCCATTTGTTACAGCACTGTGCCCAATAGATCAGCTGATCGAATGGGCTTCGGTTCAATAGATCGGCTGATCGATTGGCCTCCCTTTGACTTGCTTAACTCAAGTCTAGGGTCCCTAAATCCAACATCCGATCAACCGTGACATGTTGGAACTCCTCATGCCTAGCATCCAGTCAATCTTAACCTGTCGGGACTTTTTTGCCAAGTGTCCGGTCAACCCTTTGACTCACTTGGACTTTTCTCCTCGTGCCAATTGTACAATCAACCTTGACCCACTTGGACTTATCATCTCATGCCAAGTGTCGGGTCCTCCATGATCCACTTGGACTTCCACCAGATGTCCGGTCACCCTTGACCCATCTGGATTTCCTCGTGCCAAGTATTCGATCAATCCTTTAACCTACTTGGACTTCCCAACACTAGGTGTCCGATCAACCTTGACTCACCTGGGTTTTCCACATGCCTGGCTTCACTCACCAGGTATTTCCATCTGCTTAGCTTCACTCAGTAGGGCTCTCCTTCTACCTGGCTTCATTCACTAGGACTTTCACCTAGCTTCACTCACTAGGATTTTCACCTGGCTTCACTCACCAAGATTTTTCCACTGCCTGGTTTCACTCACCGGGATTTTCACCTGCATAACCTCTAGTTAGGACTTTCCCAGTCAAGTATCCGGTCAACCTTAACCTACTTGACTCTTCTTCACATCAAACTGATCATCCTTGACCAGATGGGAATTGTATCAACAATCTCCCTAATCGGACGATTGCATCTGCAATCTCCATGTATTGTCAAACATCGAAACCCAAACATCTAGACTCAAGCTTGAGCCAACTCAAACTTAGTCAACCTGATCAACCTGACCCAGGGAATATTGCACCAACAAAAATCAGTTTTAAAATATACCTCTATTCGTTTCTTCCATATCGCAAACTCCCCCTCAACCTTAGGCGGATAGATGTTGGGTTCGGTCATCGTCTTTGTACTTCATTCGACGATTAGTCCTTCTGAAGCGGTTGGGCTCTGATACCACTTGTTGGTTCAGCGATAGATCGGTAAGAGGGGGGGAGTGAATTACTTTTCAAATAAAACTAACCTTTCTCAATCTTTCAACTCAGATTAGTAAGAAAATTAAACTAAAGTAATTGAATAACTGTTAAAAATAAAAGAGGCAGAAAATTACTTGGTTACAACATAGGTGATTGTTCATCCAAGGAAAATGAAAAGCACTAGAAAATCTCCTTCGTTGAAGGCGGAGAAGCCTCTTACACTCGTTGGTCGCTCAGAAATAAACTAGAAAATTAATACAGGAGTTGTTGAATATTTTCTAGCTATAGGAGTCTTTTTATAGCCCCTGAAAAATTTTATCCGATGCCAGAGGCCACCTCCAAGATGGTCTAAGGCGCCTTCCATCAGATAACTTTTATCCGTATGAAGATAAAACTCTATCTCATCAAAGGCCTCTTCCATAAGGCATATTAACTCCCTAGTTGATCTCTTCGTGTGGGTGATGCTTCGGCTAACCAGAGTTGAGGTCACTCGAATCCAACTCCGAAATTCTCCTTGAGTAGACTTCCTCCCTGGCATCTCATCCCTTAAACCCCGTACATGTTCTTCTCACCCATCGGTGTACTTTTCCACAGCATCTCATCACTCAAATGCACCGAGCTCGTTAGCTCTTTTTTCCATGTCATCCTTCTCACTAGCTACATCTTCTTCTCTACTTCATATATTCCTAAGCTCCTTCACACTTAGACACAAGGATCAAATACACAGAACCTAACTTAACTTGGTTGGCCATATCAAAACTGTTGGGATTTCGGGCCGCGAAAATCGCATTTTCGCATCGCAGAAACCTCGAAAGCCCCACCACCGGATCCGCGCGAAGAATAAAACTTCAAAAACATTACGAGTACGAGTTTACAAACTCTAGATCTACATTAGAGTATGAGTTTTACCCTTGATGGATGCCTTTCGCGAATCCCGCTCGTCCAATGGTGTCGGATCTCAAGATTGTCAAAGTAGACAACCCTCTAGAAGTATCCACACGAACACAAGAAGGAGATCACCAAACTAAAGTGTGCTAGCACCTTAGTAGGGTTCGGCAAGATGAGGAGAGGGAGAGAAGAATTGGAGCAAGGAAGAAGATGAGAGTTACACTTGCAAAATGAAACTCATTCATCCAATTCATGTGGCCGGCCACATTAAGAGGTGTTGTAACTTCCATGGAATGCCAAGAGTCACAACTCTTGGTAACTCCCATGAGGTGGCATCATACTTAAGCAACCATGATGATGTGGAGCATCATCATTGGCCCAATCAATGCCAACTCACCAATGAGGTGGCATAAAGTCAAGTCAAACTTGACTCTTCATCTTCCTCTCAAATCAAGTCAAACTTGACTTAATCTCTCTCATGGTTGATATAATCCAACCATTTAATTCAAGCCAATTTAATATAATGAATCTAATTCATTTAATTAAATTGATTCAATGAGTCATAATCTAAATTAAACTCATTGAACACATGAATCAACTTGAGTCCAACTCAATTAGCCCAATTAGGATTACTCTTAATCCAATTTGACTCATCAAATGAATCTAATCCTCTTGGTTCATCATATGAACCTAATCTTCATCTAATTGTCCTTAGTGTGTGACCCTATAGGTTCTTGTAACGTTGGCAATGCCCCTAAACCCATTTAGGAGCATAAGTAATGAGCGGTATCTAGCAACACATCATTACTACCTAAGTTACAAGAATGTTGAGATCCGATATCACCTTGTGACTACTAATTATGACTCCTCACAATATATGACAAGTGTCCTTCTATCCTAGACATCTAGATTGATCAATGTGAGGCATAGACCGTGTCATCCTCTGACTAATCTAAATCTTAATCTCCAAGTAGACTCACTAAATCAAATGAGCTCAATATCTCATATTGACTCATTTGGGCATGGTCATGCACTTCGTGGTCTCACTCTATCAAGAATATCGATGTCGCTCCCGTCATATAGGAGGGATAGATCCCATCTGCATCACTCACATCCCTCTGCATAATTCGTTACATACCCAGTAATCGCCTTTATAGTCCACCCAGTTACGGGTGACGTTTGACGAAACCAAAGTACATAACTCCTTACGTAGGGATCCATGGTGACTTCAGGTCTAAGGACTAGTAGTCATACTAATAGCCACATGAGAAAGTATATGACACTCATATAACGATCCATGATACTTTTCATGGCGGGTCATTCAGTTTACATTCTCCAATGCATACCCATGTGTCAACTTGATATCTCTATATCCATGACTTGTGAGATCAAGTCATCGAGTTAACCTACATGCTAGTCTCGTCGCATTAACATTGTCCCTGAATGTTAATACTCGACTAGGAATGATTAAGAGTAGTGTTCCCTATATCATCTCACTATCGGTTCAACTAACCGATTGATATAGGTGAGAACCTTCTACTCAAGGACGCTATTATACTTATTTTATTTGACACCAATACAAGTAAGTATAATAACCAAAACAATCAAGGACGCTAGGTCAGAGAGGGCTCGGTAGCTCGTTCTCTGGACCGGACAAAGTCGGAGAGGGCTCGGCAGCTCGTTCTTCGGACTAGGTCGGAGAGGGCTCGGTAGCTCGTTCTCTGGACCGGACGAAGTCGGAGAGGGCTCGGCAGCTCGTTCTCCGGACTAGGTCAGAGAGGGCTTGGTAGCTCGTCCTCTGGACCAGGAAGACGTTAGGGTTTAGGGCTGGGAGGTTCTAAAACTAACACAGGGACATTGGATCGGTCTGTTGACCGATCCAGTGATACTTTGGTTGACTGGATCGGTCGACAGACCGATCTAGTGATACCTTAGGTATCTGATCGGTCTGTGGACTGATCAAAAACCACACAGAAGTTTTCTATGGGTTATCTGATCGGTCTGTGGACCGATCAGTTACCACACAGAAGACTTTTGTGGGCTATCTGATCGGTCTGGTGACCGATCAGTAACAAGCGACGAAGACTCAGAACCGTAGGGGGATCGGTCTGTGGACCGATCCACGCACAGGCTGATCGGTCCACAAACCGATCAGAGTCTTCCCAAACCGATCAGGATGAGTCCTGATCGGTCCAGAGAGCTATGGATCGGTCTGATGACCGATCCACAACGATGTCGTTTGTCTTCTGCTATTTCTCTACGATTTCTAATTCACTGAACAAATCTTCTGCTGTGAGATTGTTGAGTTACAGGTTGCAGGTGTAGTGCCAGTGCTTAATTTCAAATTAAGCTCCATCAGAAGAATAAGAACAAGTGCCCTTTATGCTATGTTTCACTGCAAGTGGTGCAATTCGAGCTTCAACGTTCACTGGCTGCCATCAGTTGGACTCTTGCTCATTGGTTCGAGCTCAGAGACACCAGTGAAGACCATGGATGGTATTGGTGTGAGTTCAGAGAACCAGATGAGAAGGAAGAGTGATTGGCGATGCCTGAGTTAGTTGTAGTGATTCGACACAGGTGATAGTGATTCGGGACAGTGAGAAAGCAGAATAAGAAGAAGGAAGAAGAGAGGTTTGCTAAGGTTCTGGAAAAACTCTCTGTCGATCAAGCAAGAGGCTGTGTCGTTGAGCTCTTGGCTTCCTTTTGTCTTTGCATTTTGCTTCGTGGCTGTAAGTTCATTTGTTCAATCCTTTAGCCACTGAACTCTGTAAGTGATTGTGCTTTATTTTCAAATCTATTCTGTGACTTTTGTGGAGAGGTTACTCCACCGAGAAGGAGAAATACTTAGCCGGAATTTGTCCGGGGTGTGATCTACCGAAAGATCAAGGGATCGTCCACCTTACGGACACGCCGAGGAGTAGGGGCAAGTTATCCCCAAACCTCGTACACCGTTTTGTTAGTGGTGGTTGTTTTCCTTCCTTGCATCAGTTCTCTTTTTATTTATTTCCGCTGTGCTAACAAAGTTTTGTGAGAAAATTGATTGAGTTTTAGAGGAGGCTATTCACACCCCCCTCTCTAGCCATCCGAAGGTCCTAACAAGTGGTATCAGAGCAAGGCGCTCTTCATCCGGATTAACACCCTAAAGAGCAAGAAGATGGCTATAAAGGAAGGTTTTAGTACCAATCGCCCACCCTACTTCGACGGAGCGGACTTCCGATATTGGAAGAGCCATATGGAGTATTATCTCAAGACCGACATCTCCATGTGGTTCTCGGTCAAGGAAGGTTTCACACCTCCGAAGGATGAAGAAGGTAAGGAACTAGAGTCGTCAAGGTGGTCTGCCGAGCAAACTCGCAAAGGACAAGCCGATGCCAAGGCGGTGGTCACACTACAATGTGGAATAGCCAAAGATCAACTTGTCAAGGTAGGTCCATTTGTGAGTGCAAAGGATTTGTGGAACAAGCTCATCGAGCTCCAAGAAGGAACTCGAGACTCTCGGATCGCCAAGAGAGACTTGTTCCTAAACCAACTACAAAATCTCACCATGAAGGAGAGCGAAACGGTAAGTGAACTACACGGAAGGTTAAAAGAGATCATCAATGGTCTTCATTCCGTAGATGAACGCGTAGAAAATCGCGATCTCGTAAGGTACGCTCTCAAAGCCTTTCCAAGGAATGCCTTGTGGTCATCTATGGTAGATGCCTACAAGGTCTCCAAGGACCTTTCAATTGTTAAGTTAGATGAATTCTTTTGTGAAATGGAACTTCATGAACTCGCTAACAAGGGTCAAAAAGAGAAAGGTATTGCTTTAGTTGCAGGAGAAAAGAGCAAGGATGGAAGAAGGAAGAAAGAAAAGAAGAAGGAGAAAGAGATTCCTACATCCTCATCCTCTTCCGAGTCCGATGATGAAGGAGGATCATCATCAAGCGAGATGGCCAACTTCATGAGAAGAATCATGAGAAGGAGCCGGAGATACAAAGAGAAAGGTAAGTCTATTGATCAAAATATTGATAAGACTAACGTTACATGTTATGAGTATAGCAAGAAAGGACACTATCGGAGCGAGTGTCCAAAACTCAAGAAGAAGGAAGAAAGGACCAAGAAGAAGAAGGCTCTCAAAGCTTCTTGGGATGAATCCTCCTCAAGCTCATCGGAGGAAGAGAAGGAGAAAACCACTCGTCAATTAGCACTCATGGCAAGGGAGGAATCGGAGTCCGGAAGTGATACATCAGCTGTGGCTTCATCATCTTCGGATGATGAAGAGGTAACTTCTCCACATTTAGAAAAATGCTATAAAACTATTGCACGTTTATCAACTTTGCTTAAGAAATCAAAAACTGAAATCAAATTATTAAAAGAAGAAGTAGAACACTTGAAGACTCTTAGGGAAGATGAGGTTGATGACCTTCATCAAGAGCTTCTTGAGGATGAAAACAAAGCTCTAAAGAGTGAAGTTGAGAAACTCAAGAAAATGCTTGAGAAATTCACAACTAGCTCTAAGACCTTAGATATGATTCTAAATGCCCAAAGGGCGGTCTACAACAAGGCTGGATTAGGATATCAACCTAAGGAGTCTAGTTTCATTTCCTTAGTGTCTAGAACCCAATTTCATAGATCACATGTTTCTAGGGTTCATGAGACTAGGAAGGGTGTGACCAAGGCATGGGTTCCTAGGTCTTTCATTGTAGATGCATTAGGTCCCAAGATTTGGGTACCTAAAACATCTATCTTTCGTGTCTTGTAGGCATTTGTCAAGGGGGAGCATCTATCAACTTGGTTTGTTGATAGTGGATGCTCCAAGCACATGACCGGGGACAAGTCACTCTTTACTACCCTTCAAAACAAAAATAGAGGTAATGTGTCCTTTGGTAATAGGTAGCCTTAAGGTTATAGGAGTTGAAGATATTCAAATATCCGAATGTCTCCAAATCAAAAATGTCCTTCTAGTCAAGGGGATGACTTTTAATCTCCTAAGTGTCAGCCAATTGTGTGATACGGGTTACACAATTGAGTTTCATTCAAGTCAATGTCTCGTCAAACACATTGACACACTTGACACGGTACTTGTAGGTACAAGGGTAGATAACATTTACCAAGTATCCTTTAAAAGTGCTACTAATGCCTCTGCTAAGTGTTTCATGTCAAAAGAAGAAGAATCATGGCTGTGGCATAGAAGATTGGCCCACGTAAACATGAAGAATATTCGAAAGCTGGCCAACAAAGGATTAGTGCGTGACTTACCAAGCATCAAGTACCAAAAGACAAAATTATGTGATGCATGTCAAAAGGGTAAGCAAACAAAAGCGGCTCATAAAGGTAAAAGTGCTGTAAGTACATCTACTGCTTTAGATTTATTACATATGGATTTGTTTGATTGCAGTAATGTTATTTCATTGAATGGAAGTAGATACTGCTTAGTGATCATTGATGATTTTACTAGATATACATAGACTTTCTTTTTAAAAAATAAGGATCAAACCATAGATGTTGTTGTTTCCTTTTGTAGAAGAACTGAAAATGAAAAATCAACAACAATTAAAACAATTAGAAGTGATCATGGTGGAGAATTTCAAAACCATAGATTTTTAGAATTTTATCAAAAAAAGGATATAGGCATGAGTTCTCTACTCCAAGGACCCCACAACAAAATGGGGTTGTAGAGAGAAAGAACCGAGTCTTGCAAGAGGCTGCACGAAGCATGCTCAATGAGTACTCACTACCAAGCTACTTATGGGCTGAAGCGGTAAATACCGCTTGCTATGTGCAAAATCGAGTCTTGATACATAGGTTTTTAGGAAAGACTCCCCATGAACTTTGGTTTGGGAAACCCCCTACAATTAAACATCTTAGGGTGTTTGGTTGTAAGGTGTTTATCTTGAACACCAAGGATCATCTTGGAAAGTTCACGGCTAAGGCTGACGAAGGGATACTAGTCGGGTACTCTCTCACCAGCAAAGCCTATCGAGTCTATAACAATAGGACTAAATTGATTGAAGAGTCCTCAAATGTAGCTTTTGAAGAAATCCCTAAATCAAATGATCAATCAAGGGATGTAGGAGAAATTCAATTTGAACTTAGAAATCTAAGTTTAAATGATCAGAACATAGAAAGAGTCGAAGTTGACTCCGATGACGATGAGCAAAGGCAAGAGAGGGCTCAGTCTGATCCTTTACCTGATACTGAGCCCTTGCCTGTGTCTAGTGAGATCACTCATGAGCACCGCCAACACCAAGGTAATCTAGGATAGCCTCTAGTCATCCCCAAGACCAGATTGTGGGAGACATTCAACAAGGGGTTAGGACTAGATCATTCTTTAGGAATGAGTCTAATGAGGTCGCCTTGATCTCAGAAATCGAACCAAAATTAGTTGATGAGACATTGCACGATCCTGATTGGATCATAGCTATGCAAGATGAGTTAGGTCAATTTGAAAGGAGCCAAGTGTGGGACTTAGTTCCTAGACCTAAGAAGACCACCATTATTGGAACCAAATGGGTCTTCAAAAATAAGTTAAACCAAAAGGGAGAAGTAGTAAGAAACAAGGCGAGACTTGTAGCCAAGGGCTATAGTCAAGTCGAAGGCCTCGATTATGATGAGACTTATGCTCCCGTGGCACGATTAGAGTCCATTCGTTTAATGCTAGCTTTTGCAGCACATAGAGGCTTCAAGCTCTATCAAATGGACGTCAAATCAGCCTTCTTAAATGGTTTCATTAAAGAAGAGGTCTATGTTGAACAACCACCGGGGTTTGTGAATACCGAAGCTCTAAACCACGTGTACAAGCTCAAGAAAGCTCTTTATGGGCTTAAACAAGCACCTCGAGCATGGTACGAAAGGTTGTCAACTTACTTATTAGAAAAAGATTTTGTAAGAGGTCAAATAGACCCAACACTATTTCTGCGTAGAGATGGTGAAAATATATTTGTAGCTCAAGTGTATGTCGATGACATAATTTGTGGCTCAAATAACAAGAGCTATTTGAATGAATTTATCACTCACATGGAAAGTGAGTTTGAGATGAGTCTGGTGGGAGAATTGACATTCTTCTTTGGACTTGAAATCAAACAAACTCGAGATGACATTTATGTCCATCAAACAAAATACACTCAAGAGATGCTCAAGAAATTCAAAATGAGTGACTCTAAGGAAGTATCCACTCCAATGGCAACAAACACTCGCCTTGACAATGATGAGAATGGAAAACCAGTTAATCTAACGTAATATAGAAGCATGATCGGTAGTCTTCTATATCTCACAGCTAGTCGACCAGACATACTTTTTGCTGTGGGCATGTACGCTAGATATCAAGTCTGTGCCAAGGAATCTCATTTAATTGCAGTTAAGAGAATTCTGAGATACCTTAAGGGCACAATTAGAGTAGGTCTATGGTACCCTCGTACGGAGTCTTTTGACTTGATAGGTTATACCGACTCCGATTATGCTAGGTGCAAATTGGATCGGAAAAGCACTAGTGGGGGTTGTCAATTTTTAGGATCATCATTGGTTAGTTGGTCAAGTCGGAAGCAACATTGTGTTGCTCTCTCCACGACCGAGGCTGAATACATTGCCATGGGAGAGAGTGTATCACAATTGTTGTGGATGATCCACACTCTAGAAGATTATGGGCTTTCGTATAAGGGAGTGCAAGTGTTGTGTGACAACATCAGCACAATAAACCTAACAAAAAAATCCAGTCCATCATTCAAGGACCAAACATATTGAAGTGCGTCATCACTTTATTAGAGATCACGTAGCTAGGGGAGATATTGCACTCACATATGTTGAGTCAAAGTCAAACCTAGCCGATATTTTCACCAAACCTCTTCCGGAAAATGAATTTAGTCATTTGAGGAGAGAATTGGGAATGTGTTTGGCTTAATAGGCCATTAGGACCCCATCATGATCAATAAGGACAAGTAAAACACCAAGAGAAATTGGGAAATTAATTTGGGCAACTTGGGGACATCTCACACAAACTATAGGATTAACAAATGATTTTTGTTTGCTAGAAATGGGGTGAGATGCTAGGATCAGTCGAATTATTCAAAATGTATCATGCATCCTTTGAATAATTAGGTTGAAGAGACATAAATTGAGTATGGGGAAGACCATTACATAATTCATGTGTATTTGGTTCCTAGATCTTACTCATATATTCCAACCAAGGAAACTTGGTTGGACCTTTACCTAGAAATTATGTAACTTTGGTTGATGGACTGTTTGATACATTTGAACGATGCTTTTCATGATTTTGATTGATACTAGGACAAGTCCTTGAAAGAATGATAGCAAGTTGGTTATATTTTGACAAACTTGAAACTGAACATAACAAAGGTCGAAAATTTCAGTTTTCAGGCCTTAAGTTGTCTGTTTTCTAAATGTCTGCAACTTTAGGGCTATAAAAAAGTTCAGACCATAATTTTTAGGTAATAGTTATGCTTGTAGATCCTCCAGGTTCTAGGTTCTGAACTTGAAAGTTTTCCTGGAGAAATTTCCACGAATTATCGAACATCTCTACGAATTTCAGTTACTGATATTACTGGAGAAATTTAAGTATCAGACACTGATCGGTCTACGGACCGATCTCTCCACCCTTTTGTGTGTAATCTGATCGGTCCAGGGACCGGTCAGGTTCATTTTGTACGCCAGGAAGAGTTATCTGATCGGTCCGGGGACCGATCAGGTCAGCCTGGCACGCAGAGCCCACTACTGATCATTCTCTGATCGGTTTACAGACCGATCAGGAAGTTCCCTGATCGGTCCAGGGACCGATCAGTGACTACTGATTGTCTCCTGATCGGTCTACAGACCGATCAGGAGGTTCTCGGATCCGTCCAAGGACCGATCAGGAGGTTCCTGATACCTCCTGATCGGACAGCCGTCCGATCATTTCATCATCAGTACACTCATCAGTAAACCCTTAAATCTTCTCGATCCTTTCTTTCCTTCTTTCACGCGGAAGCCCTAGCCGACTCTTCCCTACACATCACCTCTTCTCTTCTCTTTGCACGCCAGAACCTAGCCAAACCCTAGCCAGAAGATACTTCAATGGCACCAAGGTAACTTCATACTTCTCTAGAACTTGGCATTTCGGTTTCATTTCTCACCATATCTGTGTTTTTTGTGTCGGGTGTTGGTGGCTCTGGTGCTCACTTATTTGCCCATTGTATCACATTGTTACACCTTAGGAAGAAACAAGTGGGTGAGGGGACCTCTAAGTCACCTGAGAAGTCTAAGTCTAAGGCTCCCTCTCGACCTCAACCATCTGTCTCCGGGAGATTTCCAAACCACCATTTTGAGGAAGCCTTTAAACAGAGAACTTTTACATTACTCCCTTGTAGGTCTGTGGATCGTAAATTCATAGACGAATTTTGTCCAACTGTGTCAGAAATCATTGCCTACTACAAACTCGATTCACTTGTCTACTTAGAACGAGATATCAACTATGACTTAGTGTCTGAGTTTTATAACAATCTTCATCAAACTAATGATGTGAGTTATAAAACAAAAGTTGCTAAGCAGACTCTTGATTTCAGTTTTTCAGCTTTCTTTGACTATCTAGGTTGCCAGAGGTGTTCCGGAAATGTCTTTTCGATATATCCTGACTTACCAGACCCCCTACCTTCACCTTTTGATGTCACACCTGACTCTATTTATGAGTACTTCTTCAGACATCCGAGACCGGGTGGGCTAGATGAATTAGATGTTGATTTTCCTACTTTTACAGCTTTAAGATTATCTGCCCAAGATTACATCCTTTTTAAGATTGTCACAAACTGCCTTCTACCAATCACATCTAAACCCTTGTCTGAAATCCGACCATATCATTGCCTGATGCTTTATGGACTACGTCGGCGTCTTGACTTTGACATCATGTCTAGCATCTATTCTTCGATCATCTCTTACAGCGAGCCAAACAGCTTCACTGTTTATATGCCTTATGGGCATATAATTACAGATTGGCTCGAGACCCTTCAGATTGATGTCTCTAAGGGTAGAATAGTCAAGATGGTAAGGCAGGACTGCAGACTTGGGAAACGGGCATTTTCCAAGTCTGGCATCATAGGACAGAATGGGGACGTTCGGTGGAAGGATGGGAGAGCTCTAGGTGAGTTACCACCGGGACCTCCACGACAGGTTGCGACTGCGCCTGTTGCTGCTCCTCCTGCTGCTGCTGACGATGGAGAGGCAGATCCTGATCGCTGAGCTGGAGAGTCGCTTTGATCGGCACGATGAGCTGCTGGTTGCTGAGCTCCACGGGCTGCGCGTTCGGATTGACCAGCGCTACGATGATTTACACAGTCAGCAGCTGGCGACACATCAGACAATTATGGATTGGATGGCCAGATACCCACCTCTGTAGTATTTCCCAGGCTATCCATCCTCGAGCAGCGGCATGCCACCTCAGGGACCCACTCCTCCCGTTGATGATGCTGATGCTCCTCATGATGAGGAGGCTGATTGATACACATTGTTCTATGATGTCATTTTGATTATCTGTGTGTTGGATGTTGTTTGTTGGATACTTATGTCTGACCTGGGTACTTGCTGATTTCATATATATATGCTGTTTTCTCTTTACGTTTCACTTCGTATTTGCTATTAATTTGCTGTTCATATGTCATGTCTCGTGTGTCTCTTATTTCTTTATTACTGTCTTATAATACACTTAGAGGGCATTCTAGGAGATTAAGAAAAAGACAGTATGGGTTAAGGGGGAGTCCTTTAACATTTTCTTACCTAATTCGCACCTTTTCGGTGTTTGACAAAGGGGGAGAAGATAACTAAGTTTAGAGATAAATGAAAGTTTGAGATAAATGAAAGTTTGGCTTTAGGGGGAGGATCATGATTCCCCTATTCTTACATGGTGTTGTATCTGTCTTAGGGGGAGGATCTTGATTCCCCTAAAATTAAGGAAATATGAACATTTCTAATCTAAACTTAAATCGTGTTGTCAAACAACAAAAAGGGGTAGATTGTTGATACAGTCTGACCTGGCTGTTGTTTTGATGTTAACACTGATTTAAGTTTGTATCAGATATTAATTAAACTCAGACTGATTAATAATCAAGGTTGATCATGTGGAGAGGAAAATTCCAAGTACGGATACTTGGCACGCAAAGTCAGAGAGGGCTCGGTAGCTCGTTCTCTGGACCGGACGAAGTCGGAGAGGGCTTGGTAGCTCGTTCTCCGGACTAGGTCAGAGAGGGCTCGGTAGCTCGTTCTCTGGACCGGACGAAGTCGGAGAGGGCTCGGCAGCTCGTTCTCCGGACTAGGTCAGAGAGGGCTCGGTAGCTCGTTCTCTGGACCAGACGAAGTCGGAGAGGGCTCGGCAGCTCGTTCTCCGGACTAGGTCAGAGAGGGCTCGGTAGCTCGTTCTCTGGACCGGACGAAGTCGGAGAGGGCTCGGCAGCTCGTTCTCCGGACTAGGTCAGAGAGGGCTTGGTAGCTCGTCCTCTGGACCAGGAAGACGTTAGGGTTTAGGGCTGGGAGGCTCTAAAACTAACACAGGGACATTGGATCGGTCTGTTGACCGATCCAGTGATACTTTGGTTGACTGGATCGGTCGACAGACCGATCCAGTGATACCTTAGGTATCTGATCGGTCTGTGGACCGATCAGAAACCACACAGAAGTTTTCTGTGGGTTATCTGATCGGTCTGTGGACCGATCAGTTACCACACAGAAGACTTCTGTGGGCTATCTGATCGGTCTGGTGACCGATCAGTAACAAGCGACGAAGACTCAAAACCATAGGGGGATCAGTCTGTGGACCGATCCACGCACAGGCTGATCGGTCCACAGACCGATCAGAGTCTTCCCATACCGATCAGGATGAGTCCTGATCAGTCCAGAGAGCTATGGATCGGTCTGATGAGCGATCCAAAATGATGTCATTTGTCTTCTGCTATTTCTCTACGATTTCTGATTCACTGAACAAATCTTCTGCTGTGAGATTGTTGAGTTACAGGTTGCAGGTGTAGTGCCAGTGCTTAATTTCAAATTATGCTCCATCAGAAGAATAAGAACAAGTGCCCTTTATGCTGTGTTTCACTGCAAGTGGTGCAATTCGAGCTTCAACGTTCACTGGCTGCGATCAGTTGGACTCTTGCTCATTGGTTCGAGCTCAGAGACACCAGTGAAGACCATGGATGGTACTGGTGTGAGTTCAGAGAACCAGATGAGAAGGAAGAGTGATTGGCGACGCCTGAGTTGGTTGCAGTGATTCGACACAGGTGACAGTGATTCGGGATAGTGAGAAAGCAGAATAAGAAGAAGGAAGAAGAGAGGTTTGCTAAGGTTCTGGAAAAACACTCTGTCGATCAAGCAAGAGGCTGTGTGGTTGAGCTCTTGGCTTCCTTTTGTCTTTGCATTTTGCTTCGTGGCTGTAAGTTCATTTGTTCAATCCTTTAGCCACTGAACTCTGTAAGTAATTGTGCTTTATTTTCAAATCTATTCTATGACTTTTGTGGAGAGGTTACTCCACCGAGAAGGAGAAATACTTAGCCGGAATTTGTCCGGGGTGTGATCTACCGAAAGATCAAGGGATCGTCCACCTTACGGACACGCCGAGGAGTAGGGGCAAGTTATCCCCGAACCTCGTACATCGTTTTGTTAGTGGTGGTTGTTTTCCTTCCTTGCATTAGTTCTCTTTTTATTTATTTCCGCTGTGCTAACAAAGTTTTGTGAGAAAATTGATTGAGTTTTAGAGGAGGCTATTCACACCCCCCTCTCTAGCCATCCGAAGGTCCTAACAAATTCACCCCAGAGGAATCCTAGGTGAGACAAACCTCCTACTGTCCGAGAACCCCCTAAACAACCCAGTGTGTCTTTCTCTCAAGAGGTATGGGATGAAAAGTTGTCTAAGAATTTCCAACCTTTGTCGGTTACAGAGTATGGAGGTAATACCGATCCTGAGGATCACCTCTGAAGATTCAAAAATGCCACTCTACTACACCAATATAGCGACACAATAAAATATTGAGTATTTCTGGCCACTCTATCAAGCTCGACATAAAGACTGATTGTTGATCAGATCTATTACTTACTTTAAGGAATTTAAAAAACCTTTGATGGAGTCAAAGAAAGAGAGCAACAAGCTAATGATATGGATCATGGTCAACTGACTCTAGATGTTAATGATGATCCATTATGCATCAATGGAAGCCCAATTACAAGGGCTAAGGCTAGAAAGATGAAGGAAGCACTTAAAGTACTAATTAAAGATGTGAATGCCAAAGCTACCATTGAAGAAGGTTTGACCAAGAGCAAGTCATTCGGTATAGTCAACCTAATTCAAGCCTTAGATGAGCTTAATTAGCACTTAAGTCTCATGTCTATGTAGTAGGAATATGTAGGCTTAATTTAGACTCAATTTCTACTTTTATTTGGGTTGTAATAAAGTCATAAGCTTAAAATGGCTAAGTAGTCTACATAGGTCTTTACTAAATGAGCTTTCTTTTGGTCTTTTAGGGTTTTTTGGCCACCTTATAGCTATAAATAAAGGGGGTGACGGCCAAACATATATCTTTGACATATTTTTCAATCTAAAACACGGTGAGGCTCTCACTTGTTTGTTCTTCATTGAATTAGAAATTATCAAGGCATTTCCTTGTGGCATTCGAAGACTTATCAACCTCCATTCCAAGGTTGTGGCATCTACCATCTTCTATACCAAGGTCCATGCTTTCCTAAGCATTGGGTCGAGGTTCTTTTCATCAATCTTATTGATTTAGTTCTTTCTTTCTTTCTTCTTACATTCGTTGTGAGTTCTTGAGATATCTTTCTCTTTGGATTCACATCATTTGGTATCAAAGCTTTGGTTTTTCTAAATCGATTTCATTATCCTTTTTCTTTTATGCTTGAATCTTTGTTTGTTTTGTTCAACATTATCTACTTATCGTTATCATCTCAATTTTAGTGAGTTTTTAGTCGTCTTGTTGCTCTAAAAAAAAAAGAGGCCGAAATTGAAATAATAATAATAATAATAATATTTTCAGCAAAAATAAAAGGTTGAAATTCCAAAATAAAAATAAAAAACATATTTTTAGCAAAAAAAAAAAAGGCCAAAATTTTTTAGAAAAAGGAAAAATATTTTCAACAAAAAAACGCCCGAAAATAAAAAAGAAAAGAAAAAAAGGGTGGGTATAGAGAATTGTTATTTCTATACTTGCATTTTTCAATTCCATATCTTTCTTTAAAGTCTTGCCTAATATACTCCGCATCTCCTTTAAAGTCTTGCCTAGTATACTTGTGTTTTACAATTCCGTATTTTCTTTAAAGTCTTTCCTAGTATACTCCGCATCTCTTTTAAAGTCTTGCCTAGTATACTTGCGTTTTCCAATTCCGTATCTTTCTTTAAAGTCTTGCCTAGTATACTCCGCATCTCTTTTAAAATCTTGCCTAGTATACTTGCGTTTCCCAATTCCGTATCTTTATTTAAAGTCTTGCCTAGTATACTCCGTATCTCCTTTAAAGTCTTGCCTAGTATACTTGCATTTTCCAATTCCGTATCTTCCTTTAAAGTCTTACCTAGATTTAATTCTGATAAATTTCCTTTCAGTCCTTAATATCAGTTTTCAATTCTGAAACTTGTATTTTTATATCAATTCCTATCTTTTATCCTAATATCCTTGGGAGTTTAAATTAGTCAACGAATGCTTATAGGGAAATTGCCACAATTCTAAGTTCTTTAAAAAGCTAACATTAGTGAGTTGAGTGATTGAGTGGCAACAGATTGCATTAATGGCGACAAGTGGAGAGGAAGCAAGACCGAGAGAAACACTTGAACAACGAGCCTTGAGACAATACTTGGAACGCATGGAAATTAGATTTAATCAAATCCTCGACAGATTAGAGAGACAAGATGCTGTAATTTTTGGATTGCAAAATAGCCAAGTGGGTAGAGTTCCTACACGAAATTCAAGGCAATATAACCATGATGACAACAATGATGATGATGGCGTATCTGAGGACATTGATGATAGAGTTTCTAGTGGCAGATCTGGTCATGCTAGAATTGGTGGGAGAAGATAAAGAATGAATGATTATGTTGATAGAAACTTGGAAAATATCAAGATGAAGATTCCTTCATTTCATGGTAAAAGCAATCCAGACGTATATTTGGAGTGGGAAAAGAAAGTTGAATTAGTATTTGATTGTCACAACTACTCTGAAGAGAAGAAGGTAAAACTAGCTGCTGTTGAATTTATTGATTATGCTATTATTTGGTGGGATCAAATTATTCTAAGCAGGAGAAGAAACAACGAGAGACCCGTTGGCACTTGGGAAGAGATGAAATCTATTATGAGAAAGAGGTTCGTGCCATCACATTACTATCGAGATTTGTACCAACGACTACAAAGTCTAACCCAAGGATCTAAAACTGTGGAGGAATATCATAAGGAAATGGAGATTGCCATGATTCGAGCCAATGTGGAGGAGGACCAAGAAGCAACCATGGCAAGATTTTTACAAGGTTTGAATTCAGAAATTGCAAATGTAGTGGAGTTGCAACATTATGTGGAGTTGGAAGATATGGTGCATATGTTCATGAAAGTTGAAAGGCAACTCAAAAGGAAGGGTTCAATCAAGCATGGTCAAAATCCATCCACTTAGAAATCTAGTTGGAACAAAAGAGATGATAAATTGGCATCAAAGAGTAAGACTGAGTTTTTGAAGAATAAAGATGTTGGTTCTCCATTGGTCAAAGGTAAAGAACCTATCCAATCTTCAAGAAATAGAGATATTAAATGCTATAAATGTTTGGGAAGAGGACATATTGCTTCACAATGTCCAAACAAAAGAATTATACTTTTGAAAGAAAATGGAGATATTGAAACTGAGAGTAAGTCCGAAGATGATAATGTCGTGACACCATTGATGGAAAGTGATGTAGAAGAGTATCCCATTAAAGGTGAAGCCCTTGTCACTAGGCATGCTCTAAATGTGCAAGTGAAAGAAGAAGATGAAGAACAATGAGAAAACATATTTCATACCCGTTGTCACATCAAAGACAAGGTATGTAGTATGATTATAGATGAGGGAAGTTGCACTAATGCTGCTAGTACTATCTTGGTTGAGAAATTGTGCTTACCTACAACTAAACATCCTAGACCTTATAAACTACAATGGTTGAATGATTGCGGGGAAGTTAAGGTCACTAAGCAAGTGTTGGTTTCATTATCCATTTGTAGGTATCATGATGATGCTCTTTGTGATGTAGTACCAATGCATGTAAGTCATTTGCTTTTAGGTAGACCATGGTAATTTGATAGGAGGGTCATACACGATGGCTTCACAAATAAATATTCTTTTAAGATGCATGGTAAACTTGTAACTCTTGTACCATTAACTCCTAAGCAAGTATATGAAGATCAATTGAGGATAAAAAAAGAGACTGAAAAAAGAAAAGATTGTGAGAGAAAAAAATAAAAAAGAAAAGGAGTGTGAGAAAAGAAAAAGTGAGGATGAGAGTAGTGAAAAAAAAGAATGAAAAAGAAACAAAAAAAATAGAGCAAGAGAGTAAAAAAAGGAGCTTTTATGCAAAAGAAATGGAGGTTAAGAGAGCTTTTTATTCTCGACAGCCGATGATTGTACTTTTGTACAAGGAGGTTTATTTCAACACTAACAATCTTAACCCTTCTTTGCCTAGTGTTGTTAAATCTCTTTTGTAGGAATTTGATGATGTCTTTCCTGAAGAAGTTCTTGATGGATTGTCACCACTTAGGGGAATAGAGCACCAAATTTACTTCATCCCATGAGCAGCCATTCCTAATCGACCAGCCTATAGGAGCAATCTTATGGAGATGAAGGAGCTTCAAAAGTAAGTTGAAGAGTTGATGAGAAAAGGGTATGTCCGAGAAAGTTTGAGTCTTTGTTCAGTTCCTGTTTTGCTTGTGCCTAAAAAGGATGGAACTTGGAGAGTATGCGTTGATTGCAGGGCTATCAACAAAATTACGATAAAGTATCATCATCCTATTCCTAGATTAGATGATATGCTAGATGAACTATATGCTTCTTGCATTTTCTCTAAAATTGATTTGAAGTCTGGCTATCATAAAATGCGCATACGTGAGGGAGATGAATGGAAAACTGCTTTTAAGACTAGGTATGGTTTATACGAATGGTTAGTCATGTCATTTGGGCTAACTAATGCACCTAGTACTTTCATGAGATTAATTAATCATATTTTACGTGCTTATATTGAGAACTTTGTTGTAGTATATTTTGATGACAACTTGATTTATAGTAAGAATTTAGATGAGCATGTCGATCATTTACAAAAAGTTCTACTTGTTTTACGAAATAAAAAATTATATACAAACCTTCAAAAATGTTCTTTTTGCACTAGTCAAATCGAGTTTCTTGGTTATATTGTTAGTGCTAAGGGAATAGCAGTTGATGAAGAAAAGGTTAAGGCAATTCGTGAGTAGCCAACACCAAAAACGATAACTGAGGTACGTAGCTTTCATGGATTGGCAAGTTTCTATCGGAGGTTTGTTAAAAATTTTAGTTCTATAGCTGTACCCTTAACTGATGTTGTTAAAAAGAATATTGGATTTCATTGGGATAGTGAACAAGTTTCAGCTTTCAACTTACTTAAGGAGAAGCTAAGTTCTGCACCATTACTTGCATTACCTAACTTTGCTAAAACTTTCGAAATTGAGTATGATGCATCAGGAATAGGTATTGGAGTTGTGCTAATACAAGAAGGTTGGCCTCTTGCTTATTTTAGTGAGAAACTCAACGGAGCAGCTTTAAACTATCCAACTTATGACAAGGAGATGTATGCATTAGTGAGGGATTTAGAGACTTGGCAGCATTACTTGTGGCCCAAAGAGTTTGTCATTCACACTGACCATGAATCGTTGAAGCATTTGAAAAGCCAAAGTAAGTTAAATAGACGTCATGCAAAATAAGTGGAGTTTATTGAATCATTCCCTTATGTGATCAAATATAAACAAAGTATGGAAAACATTGTTGCAGATGCTTTGTCTCAAAGGTATACCTTGATCTCTACTTTTAACACTAAATTGTTAGGATTTGAATACATTAAAGATCTATATTCTAATGATCCTGACTTTGGAAATATATTTGATGTTTGTGAACATGCTGCATTTGGGAAGTTTTATAGGCATGAGGGGTTTCTTTTTAGAGTGAATAGGTTGTGTGTCCCTTGTTCATTAAGGGAATTATTAATCCAAGAAGCTCATGGTGGAGGACTAATGGGACATTTTGGAGTAAGAAAAACTTTAGAAGTGTTGGTAGAGCATTTCTTTTGGCCACACATGAAACGAGATGTAGTCAAGTTTTGTGAGAAGTGTATTACATGTAGGAAAGCAAAATCTAGATCTTTACCTCATGGATTGTATACACCTTTACCAATTCCTAGTGAGCCTTGGGTTGATATTTCTATGGACTTTATTGTAGGACTACCAAGGTCTAAACGAGGTATGGATTCCATTTTTGTCGTTGTGGACAGATTTTCTAAAATGGCTCATTTTATTCCTTGTAAGAAAATAGATGATGCTAACCATATTGCGGATCTATTTTTTAGGGAGATTGTCCGGCTTTATGGAGTACCGAGGAGCATAGTTTCAGATCGTGATGCAAAGTTCCTAAGCTACTTTTGGAAGACACTATGGGGAAAATTGGGAACAAAACTTTTGTTTTCTACAACTTGTCATCCACAAACAGATGGACAAACTGAGGTAGTAAATCAAACTTTATCTACTTTATTGAGAGCAATCATTCAAAAGAATTTAAAAGGTTGGGAAGATTGTTTACCATATGTTGAATTTTCTTATAATAGATCTGTGCATTCTACTACTAATTTTTCACCTTTTGAAGTGGTATATGGGTTCAACCCTTTAACTCCTTTAGATTTGTCACCTTTGCCTATCTCTGAGCGTGCCAGTTTAGATGGTACCAGAAAAGCTGAGTTTGTGAGGCAACTGCATGAAAAAGTTCGATTGTAAATTGAAAAAAGAACTGAACAATATGCTACATAAGCCAACAGGGGACGAAAGAAAGTGATCTTTGAACCCGGAGATTGGGTTTGGGTTCATATGAGGAAGGAAAGATTCCCTACTAAATGTCATACTAAGTTGCATCCACGAGGAGATGGTCCATTTCAAGTCATTGCTAAAATCAATGAGAATGCATACAAGCTTGACTTACTAGGTGAGTATAATGTGAGTGCTACATTTAATGTTTCTGATCTTTCTCCTTTTGATGTAGGTGATCAAGATTCGAGGATGAATCTTTTTGGGGAAAGGGGGAATGATGGAGTCAAAGAAAGAGAGCTACAAACTAACGATATGGATCATGGTCAACCGACTTTAGATGTTAATGATGATCCATTATGCATCAATGGTGGCCCAATTACAAGGGCTAAGGCTAGAAAGATGAAGGAAGCACTTAATGTATTAATTGAAGATGTGAAGGCCAAAGCTACCATTGAAGAAGGTTTGACCAAGAGCAAGTCATTCACCATAGTCAACCTAATTCAAGCCTTAGATGAGCTTAATTGGCACTTAAGTCTCATGTCTATGTAGTAGGGATATGTAGGCTTAATTTAGACTCAATTTCTACTTTTATTTGGGTTGTAATAAAGTCATAAGCTTAAAATGGCTAAGTAGTCTACATAAGTCTTTACTAAATGGGCTTTCTTTTGGCCTTTTAGGGTTTTTTGGTCATCTTATAGCTATAAATAAAGGGGGTGATAGCCACACATGTATCTTTGACATATTTTTCAATCTAAAGCACGGTGAGGCTCTCACTTGTTGGTTCTTCATTGAATTAAAACTTATCAAGGCATTTCCTTATGGCGTTCGAAGACTTATCAACCTCCATCCCAAGGTTGTGGCGTCTACCATCTTCTATACCAAGGTTCATGCTTTCCTAAGCATTGGGTCGAGGTTCTTTTCATCAATCTTATCGATTTAGTTCTTTCTTTCTTTCTTCTTCCATTTGTTGTGGGTTCTTGAGATATCTTTCTCTTTGGATTCACATCAACCTTCCTACACCACTTTTGCCAACAATAGAAGGTATCAAAAGGTTAACTTGATTTTGTTCATGCTCAAGCAAGGGGCCAAGGAATCTTTGCGAGCATACATCAAGAATTTCAATCAAGTGGCACTAAATGTTCCGTTCGCCACTTCAGAAATATTAATAAGTGTCTTCTCTCAAGCCTTCTTGAATGAAAGTTCTTCCGAGCCCCCATAAGAAATTCGGCAAATGACTTTGATGACATGCTTGGGAAGGCAGTCAAATACATTAATGTGGAGGAAGCATAGGTCGCCTAGAAGAAGGAGTTTCATATCCCAGCTCCGACCAGCCAAGCCGATCGAAAACCACCACCACCACCACCTCTAGTATACCCTAGAGACTCTTAACCAAATCTTTCACCAGCCTGAGAAGCGAGAGCAGCACAACACATTGAGGTCGCTCTGACCTCTTTTAATGAACCCCTCTGTGCATATCTTGATATTACACTTACCATCTTTGATGTTTAAGAGGTGTCCTAAAGCAATCGCCTTATGGTTTGTAATATTTATTTCGATAAATATAGATTTACTATTTAAGTGCACTTAATTATGTGTTTGACTGGTCTTAAACTCGTTTACTGAATGTACACAATACGATTCATAGTATGAGAGAATTTATGATTGGATCACAACTATTGAGAGTCTCTACATGTGTAATTATGAAAGTATTGAAGCATTCCCTAGTCAATGAATTGATGTATTCAGACATTTTCAATTCTCTGAGACTAGCATGGATTATACTCTTTGGTCTAATAAAGCAGCTGTTACTCACTAGCTAAAGACATTGAGATGTCGAGAGTTAAACATAGATACTAGTTATGGTAACTAGTTTATTGGAGTAACCTGATGTAAGACTTAATATAGTTCTCTACATATATGGATATGTCTGTGAAGTACTTACTGCAACTTGAGTGTAAGTTTCCTTCGACTTGAGGTATTCAAGTCACTTTGATCATGGAGGCTTATACTTTAACATTGTAAGAAAAGTATCTCCTTGGAGATGTGAACCCAAAATAATTGGGTAGCTCGCAGAGGATTCATCGCTCCTTACAAGAAGACACATACCCTATGGCTATTTATCAGGATTATTACTCAAAGTCTTTACAAAGCACCACATGTTAAGAGTATGAGACTCATAGATACATATAGGAGTAATTTAAATCCATGGGGCAAGTATTACTTGGGTTAGGTATGACGTAAATAGTATAATGGGGATAGACACATAGACCATGTCCTGAACCAAGTGGGTATAAGATGAGTAAAAAGAATAAGACACTACTCACTATAACTGCTGAAGGGTTCAGAATTAGTTCTGGAATCAACTGTGATTTTTGGATTAATTGGGATCATGATATACTAGTAGGTGTTACTCATTATCGATTCATAATTAAATAGTTAATTATAGACGACTAAGATAAACTGAGAACCTATTGGGTCACACGTACAACGAATATCTAAAAGATATAAAATAAGTTTGAGAATTTGATTTTTAGATCAAAAGATAAGATGTTTGGTTGGACCAGACAAAGGGAAAATATGGAAATATTGTGTCAGAATGGAAGTGTGAATGAGTCACATCTCTTATGGAAGAGTTAAACCCAATTTGGTTTTGTAATGAACCAAATTGGTTTGGTTTAAAGCAAGTAGGTTTGTTTGTGAAGCAAATCAAGAGGTTAATGAGTCAAATTTTGATTAAGGAATTTGGACCGGGTTTGGACTTTTTAATCCAACTCATCAAGAGAAACTATATAATGATATCGTAGGAAGAAATTTGTAAGAGAAATTTATTATTTGTGAGTTTAGGTTTTTGAAAACCTAGTCTACCTCTCTCTCTCTCCTCACCTCTCTTTGCCACCGCCCACCACAAGCCAAGATGAAGAAATTTTTCTTTCTCAAGCTTTAGCTTCTTCTTCCTTCTCTTGTATCACATCGCCTCCACGCTTGGCTAGTACCAATCGAAGGCGAACCTTTTTGCTCACTAGAGTTGTCTTGAAAAACTCAGCATGGATACGAATAGAGGCGAGGTTCATGGATGTCGCTAAAATTGTTGCCCTTTTCCCTACACATCATCTATAAGATACGCCTAAAATAATTGTTATTCTTAAGTTTTTTATTTTATGATTATGTCTACGTGATTGTATCATGCATACATGTGG
Source organism: Zingiber officinale (assembly GCF_018446385.1). NCBI lineage: Eukaryota > Viridiplantae > Streptophyta > Magnoliopsida > Zingiberales > Zingiberaceae > Zingiber > Zingiber officinale. The sequence goes on along the minus strand of NC_055998.1, from coordinate 52,102,132 downwards.
TGTGTATGTTGTAATAAAATAGTTTTATTATCATATTTTTGCTTCCGTGATATGTTTTACGAAACGTGTTAAGCACACATTGCATCAGGCATATCCCAATACCATCAATCCCATCATTATTCTACCAGTGAATGTCATCAATATGTCAAGATGCTTCGTCGAATGGTTGAGTCAGGAGAAGCCAATAAAAGATCACCCTCGCTCTTCTCCCGAGGGTCCCTTCGAGAACATAGCAAGAAAAGCTAATGCTCAAACCAAGCACTGGTCAGCATCTTATAGTTGGTAGTGTCGATTGGCATATTTCAACCGGCTCAACTTCAATCAGCTTCCTTCACTCAACCGGTAAGTTTGAAAATTTTACCTTTACAAGTTCAATTCAAAATATATCCTATTTTTAGCAAATCGGAAAGTTCCGATCGAAGAGACATTTGGGTCATACACCGTGCCTCCAAGCTCCAAGGCATACGGGTCATACACCGTACCTCCCAGTTCCAAGGCATTCAGATCATATATCATACCTCCCATCTCTTAGGCATTCAGATAATACATCGTGCCTCCCAGCTCCAAGAATTCGTGTCATACACCGTGCCTCCACTCTCTAAGGTTATAGAGTCATATAGCATGCCTTCAACACTGTGCCTCCTATTTCCAAGGCATTCAAGTCATACACCATACCTCCCAGTTCCTAGGCATTCGAGTCATACATTGTGTCTCCCAGTTCCAAGGCATTCGGATCATACACAGTGTCTCCACTCTCCAAGACATTTAGGTCATACACCGTGCCTCCAACACCGGGCATCCTAGCTCCTGGACATTCAGGTCATACACCATGCCTCCCAGATCCAAGACATTTGGGTCATACACCGTACCTCCAACACCGTGCCTCCCATCTCTAAGGAATTCAAGTCATACACCTTGCTTCCACTCTCTAAGGTATTTGGGTCATACATCGTGCCTCCAACACCATGCCTCCCAGCTCAAAGGCATTTGGATCATACTCCGTGCCTCCATTCTCCAATGCATTCAGGTCATAGACCGTGTCTCCAATGTCGTGCCTTCAATCACCGAGGTTAAAATCTAGATTGTCATGCCGTCCGACCGATTTATAAGCAAGCTTACCCTTGCGCTTACATCCCAGACTCTCGCCCTAGTTACTAGTTATAAGCATGCATGGCTCACGCGCCCAACAATCATCTGGTTATAAACTCTCACCCTAGCTGCGAGTTATAAGTGTGCATAGCTCATGTGCCGAATGACCAGCAGGTTGGCTGTCTCAGACTCTCATGTCATTCGGCTGAATTGCAAGTGAGCTTGCCCTTGCGTTTATGTCCAAGACTCTCACCCCAGCTGCGAATTATAAGTGTGCATGGCTTGTTGGTGCAATTTTCACTAATGGTTTTATTAAGGTTTTGATGAATGAAAAAGTAAGTTAAGTTAGGTATTGTTGTGATCTAACCACTTTACCAAGTGTGCAGGAGTTAACCAGATAGGTTAACGGGTCGATCGGATATCTAGTGCGAACTCCAGATAAATCAACTGGCTGACCGGATATCTGGCAAGAAGTCCATATAGGTCAACGGGCCGACCAGATATCTGGCAAGAAGTCCAGATAGGTCGATGGGTCGACTGGATATCTAGTAGGAAGTCAAGTTAGCTTTGTGGACCGAACAACTGGCAAACTGGTAAGTAAAGATAAGTCACTGGAGGAGAGTGACTAAGTGAGGACACGCTCCCGTTGAGGGGACAGTAGGCATCGGTCTAAGTTAGGTCCATTTCAGATCCCTAATTTGAGACATTGACTAGTTCCTGGTCCTAGAAGGATAGGAATTAATTACTACTCATTTTTATAACTGTGTTAACTTTGTTTTGTAGGGTAGGTATTTTTGGACTAACATCTTTTTGCAAGATAAAAGAGAAAAAAAAAAACCTTCAGATGAACAGTACTCGAAGGCGCCTTCAATGCTGATGGAAGGTGCATTCGCACTATTCATGAAAGACACCTTCCATGCCTTGAAGGCACCTTCTACAGGATGAAATTTGGATGTCATCACAGATAAGGAGCACGCTGTTCGGGATAGGATTTATCCCATTGGAGGTGCCTTCCAAAGCCTTTGAAGGCGCCTTCCATGGCATATATAAGTCAGTCTTAACCAAGCATCACATACAACCTTCTATACAAGCTACTACACGACCATTTGAGATTCCAACTACTCCAGGCTTCTGCTGCGACTCTGCTGTGCCCAATGACTACTCCGAGGACTTTCGATCGTGCCCGACAGAACAACACCAACACACAAAAGCTCTCACTTCAAGCCCTACTTGTTGGTAACAAAGTTTTTATTATACTTAAATTCTGCAAACGGAAAGTGTAGTCTATTACACTTCTCCGATCTTCTTTGTATTTGATTCCCTCTTCCGAAGGTACTGGAAGAGGCTTTTAGTGGATTACCCGTCGATAGGTCCACGAGACCTAGGTCTTGGAGTAGGAATCGTTGAAGGCTCCGAACCAAGTAAAGCGACCGTGTTTTCTTGTGTTTGATATTTTCAAGTACTTTCTGTTGCGCGTACTCATGTTTTTAAAACGACAAAACAAGTTTTTGAAAACTACATGATTCACCCCCCTCCCTCTCACATGTTTATCGATCCAACAAGTGGTATCAAAGCAGGTTCTGCTATGAATTGATGTAACCACCAATCAAGCTAGGGAGAATCATTTTATTTACGGATTTTAGTTTTTCTCGTTCGATTTTAACTCGAAATTAGTGCAATACCACTTGAGTTCTTCGATATTTCATCTTATTTCTCAAACTCTGCTAATCCAAGATCAAATCTTGGTACCTTCTTTAGTTGTTCGTTTCAGTTCTAAATGACCCAAAACGAAGGATACAGTATCGTCCATCCACCACTTTTCAACGGAGATGATTTTTCATATTGGAATAAACGCATGGAGGTATACCTGAAGACTGACTTTGGCCAATGGTTTAGCGTCACCAAAGGATACAAGGTGCCAGTCGACCACAACACTGGAATTCCAATAGACCCAAAAAATTAGAATCCGGAAATGAAGAAGAAGGCATAGATCGACTTCAAGGCTCTCGACACAATCTAGTGTGAATTTACAAAAGAGGAGCTAAACCGCGTCAGCCCACATGAAATGCCAAGGAGTTATGGGACAAGCTCATTGAACTACACGAGGGAACCAACGATGCAAAGGTAACTAAAAGGGATTTGTTTTTAAATAAACTATTTAATATTAAAATGTAGGAAGGAGAATCCGCCAGTCAATTGCACACGAGGATAAAATATATCTTCAACGGGCTTCACACAATCAGTCATCAGATGGAAAACCGAGACTTGATCAGGTATGCCCTAAATGCCTTTCCTCAAAGTGCACTATGAGTGTCCATCGTGGATGCCTATAAAATTTTGAGGAATTTATCTAAATTGAAATTAGATGAACTTTTCTGTGAATTAGAGCTACACAAATAGACTAACATCAAAACCGAGAAAGGTATTGCTCTTTTTGTAGTAATGTCAAAAGGGAAATCCATAACTAAGTTGGAACCTGAAGTCGAGTTTGACCCAGACTCAGATGATGAAGAATACTTGGTGAACTTGATAAGAAAAATGTTCACCGACAAGGACCTGCAGAAGATCAACTCCACCTCCAACTCTAATAACAAGAATGTGACATGCTTTGGATACAACAAGAAGGGGCACTGCAAGACCGACTGCCCTAATCTCAAGAAGAAGAAAGCCCTTAAGGTGACTTGGGACAAATCGTTCATGGAGGAATCAGACAGTGAAGAACCAAAGCACACCAACTACCTTGCACTTATGGCGTACGGACCAGAATCAGAGAGCAAATCAGAAGACTGGTCTGAACCCGAGTCAAGCCACGAGTTTGCACTCATTTCCAAAGGTTCCGATGAGGTACATTTTGGTTTAAGCAAAAAGTTTTTTAAAATTATTGCATGTTTAAATAAGAAATTAACTAACTCTAAAAATAAAATAAACGAACTAACAAAAGAAAATAAAGGACTTAATGAACAATTAAAATCAAATTCAACAGTTAAGCCAACTAAACCTGAAATCCCAAATCAAGTTGCAAAACTTGAGGAGGGCAATTTCAGATTGAAAACAAAAATAGTCGAACTAAAAGAATTACTAGAGAAATTTATAACTAGATCCAAGTATCTTGACATGATACTTGGATCACAAAAAGTTGTGTACAACAAGTCCTGACTCGGATACATGTCTAGCTCAACCAACAAAACCTTTATATCCTTATTAAACCAAAATAACAATCAAATTAAAGCTTATGTTCCGAAAGCGTGTCTAACCACGCAAGTAGGATTCAATCAATTTTATGTACCTAAAAATGAAATCCACCATCTAAAACTAAATCCAACTAAAACTAATAATTCAAAACCAAACCAAAATAAAAAGCTAAATTCTAAAATAAAATTAAATAAATCAAACCTAAATCTAAAAGGTAAAATAAGGTCAAACTCAAACAAATAAAATGAATTCAAATCAAATAACATAAATTACTATCAAGTTCACTATAATTATAAAAGTAATTGACACAAACCCAAAACTTAAAACATAGTCAAATAACTCAGGGGGAGGCTCCAAATTAGCTGGCACCTCCAAAATAATAGTTTACCCGGCTGGGTAATTAGGATTAGTCAAAAAGGGACAAAAGTTTAATTTGAACAATGGTACTAGTGAAGTTTTGAATGATAGTAGATTAGAGAAACTCTGTCTATGCATGTCTAGGAAGATACAGCTTCGACCTGATGCATTTGGCTTAGTGGAACTAACTAAAACTACCCCTTACGAATCCTAACTGGTTAGACTAGAGTTTTATTATTAAGTTCGGTGGATAGGACTATTTAGAAAACCTTGACGGTTACTCTAATAATGTCCAAGTGACTCACCATAGCCCAGAAGTTTATCCGAAGAATGCCTATTTGTTGAACCCAAAGTTAAACTTGAATCTAACATAAGTTAAGCCAAACTCTGAAATTTAACTTAACTCATCTCACAAAATCATAAGATTCCCTGATTGAAAACATAGATCGGGTGTGATGAATAAGGATTAAATTAAATAAAATTTAGATTAAATAAAATTAAATCAAATCAAATTTAAATTAAATTAAATTTAAATTTAATTAAATTAAATACCAATATTAATTAAACAACAAAATCAAAATTAAATTAAACTCAAACTTAAGTTAAAATTAAAATAAACTTAATCCTCAATTTAGTTAATAAGTGACTCCTGCTTACATAGGAAACCAAGTGGATATTAGACAGTGGTTATTCCAGACACATGACTGGAGATCACACCAAGTTCACTCAACTAACATATAAAAGCTTAGGAACAGTTGCCTTTGGAAATAACAGCAAACTCAAGGTAATTGAGATAGGTAATATCGAACTCAAAACTGACTTTATTGTTAAAAAGGTGTTACTTGTTGATAATTTCAAATACAATCTACTTAGCATTAGTCAGTTGTGTTATTCTGGATATAAGGTTAGGTTCTTATCTTTTAAATGCCTAATTAAGTATATAGATAAGCCTAACATAAATTTAAAAGGGTTTAGGAAAGACAATATCTATGCAATTAACCTAACCATTTTCTCACTCAAGTGTCAACTAACATAAAAAGAAGAAACCTGGTTATGACATAAAAGAATGTCCCATATACAAACTTTATAAACTTAACAAAATTAAATGGCTTAGTTATAGGCTTACAAAAATTATCCAACTTAGATTCAACAATCTGTAATGTTTGTCAACAAGGAAAGTAAACCAAATCAACCAACAAATCAAATATTCAAACTCAAACCAATTCAATACTAGAATTATTGCACTTGGACCTATTTGATTCTCATGGAATCAAATCCATAAATGGGAGTCTCTGTTGCCTAGCAATAATAGATGATTACTAAAGATTTACTTGGATAAAATTTCTAAAACATAAAGATGAAATGTTTGAAGTGTTCAGTAAATTTTGCAAACAAATTGAAAATGAAAAAAATTAGAAAATCAAAAGAATCAGAAGTGATAATAGAGGTGAATTTAAGAATCATAACTTTAACCTATTTTGTTTTGAAAATGGTTATCATCACGAATTTTCATGCCCTAAAATCCTCCAACAAAATAGAATAGTAGAAAGAAAGAATAGAACTCTACTTGAAGCCTCTTGGACAATGCTAAATTAGTACAAACTGTTGGTCCCTTTGGAGGCCGATAAGAGGGGAGGTTGAATAGACTGCACAAATAAAAAATAAAACTACCCTTCTCGGACTTTTAAAGAAGCACTTGAATAAATTATAAAAGCAATAAATTAAAAAGAAGAGGCAAAGGAGTTTACTTGGTTACAACCAAGGAGTTTGTTAATCCAAGGAATGAAACGCACACTAAAGATCTCCTTCAGGCGGAGAAGCCTCTTACACCATTCAAGCACAAAAAAAGAGGCTAAACTAACAATGAAAGCATACAAGTGTTGTAATCAGAATTGCTTGTTGTTGTTGAGCTTCTTGGACCAAGGCTATATTTATAGCCTTGGTCGGGGTGCCTGGAAGGGTTCCACGCACCTGGAAGGGGATAAAACTTTATCCCTTCTCGCATAGATCATGTTTGACCATGATCTGGATAACATCCAGGTCCGGGCACCCCCGGACTGGTCAAGGCGCCTGAACTGGTTCCGGACGCCCGTACCAAGAAAGTCAATAGTGTTGACTTTTTTTATTCTGGGCCCTCTGCTCCGGTTCAGCTCGCCTCGATCGAGGTCTTCCGCTCCGGCTCCACTTACTTGGGTGATCTCGGCCATCCGAAATAGGGTTCACCCGAACCCAAGTTCCGGCCTTCTCCTCGAGCAGCCTTCCTCCCCGGTTTCTCATCCCTCAAACGTCGCGTACATTCTTCTCGCTACCGGTGTACTCTTCCGCGGCACCTCGTCCCTCGGATGCACCGAGCCCGTCGGCTCTCTCCTTGTGTCGTCCCTCTCACTAGCCGCGTCTTCCGCTTGACTTCTTGTGCTCCTAAGCTCCTGCATACTTAGACACAAGGGTTAAACCAAACAGGACCTAACTTAACTTGTTTGATCACATCAAAACAACCTCGGGTTCCAACAATCTCCCCCTTTTTTATGTGAGCAACCCAAGTTAAGCTAGGATAAACAAATGTAAGAAAAAAAATGCAATGTAAAGACAATTAATTTTGAAAGTAAGTGCAAAAACATATTTTTCAGTTAAAAATTAGATTATACCTCCCCCTAGACTTAATATATCCTTCTTCCCTTTTGATCACATAAAAAATGGGGTTCCTTAATAAATCTAAGGTTATTTTTTAAAAAAAATATAATAAATTAGAAAATTTTAAGTGTTAAAAAAAATTCAAAGTGAGAAAATTTTAGGTAAAAAAATTTCTAAGTAACACAATTTCTAAGTAAGAAAAATTTTAATTTTCTAAGTTAAAAATAAAATTTTTGTGCAACGGAATAAATAATTTAAAAAATATTTTAACAGAAATAATTTAAATATTGAATTTTCCTAAGTGAAATTTTTAGAAGAAATTTTAATAAGTGTTAAACCATTGACAAATATTAAAAGCAATTAATTTTTATGCTTATCAGTTTGTAAATTAAATATTTAATTCAGAAATTAGCTTCCAGGCTGTGGCGAGTCACTAGGCCTTCTTGGTTATTGGATCATCAACCACTTCTAGACAAAACCTTTTAATGAATTCAAATATTCAACTTTCTACCTGAAAGCCCTAAGTCTAATTTCATTTTCAATTTAAATAAGTTTTTGAAACTCAATATAGGTTCCTTCCTACAGGATTAATTAGGTATTTTCTAGGTATATAAGCCTTTGATATTTTTCTGATATGACTTTTGTGAAACCTATAGTACCAGTTTAATCCTCTATAGTTTCTAAAAGCAGAAATATTTGAATAAGTAGAATTTTTTAAGTTTTCTATTTTTTCTTTTAATTTATCATTTTCAAGTCTTACTTTATCAAAATCTTCTATCAAACATGATTTTGCTACAATTCTTTTTATTTCTAAATTTTTATTTTTTAATTTATTATTTTTACTTTTTAATTTGTACATAGACTTTGCCATAGACTTAAAACCATAATAAAGTTGATCAGGAGGTAAGAGGCATACCTCACTTACCATATCAGACTTGAAGCCTGACTCTCCCCCTGCTTCGCTGCATTTATCTGAAGTCGCTCCCCCTTTATCAATGCTGGCTTCTGGTGTGCTTTGCTCTTCATGGTTCACCATCAGTGCTAGACTGGCATATTCTTGTATTTTGAACTCAGATAATGAACTGTCGTCCCAAGTAGCTTTCAGATTCTTGTGCTTCTTGGGTATCTTGACTTTATCCTTCTTGAGTTCTGGGCAATCCTCTTTTAAGTGTCCTTCCTTTTGACACTGGTAGCAATGAACCCTTCTTATATTTCTTGGATTTTTCTTATTCTGCATTTCTTTAAATTTATTAGATCTAAAGAATTTTTTGAAATTCCTTACCATATAAGCTTCTTGATCTTCTTCTGAGTCTGATTTGGGTTCATCCTTCTTGGTTGCATTTAGCGCCATAATCTGGCTTGAGTCTTTTGATGTCCCTACACATCTGGTTTCATGTAATTCAAGAGTAGAAAAGAGTTCCTCTAGGGTACTTACCTCCAGGTCCTTTGAGATGTAGTAGGCGTCGATTATTGAGGTCCAATCTGGAGTTCTGGGAAAGGCATTGAGTGTGTAGCATATCGTGTCTCGGTTGGTTACCGTTTCTCCGAGGTTTTCGAGTCCAGTGATTAGTTCTTTTACCTTTGTGTGTAGATCGGCTACCTGCTCACATTTTTCCACACGCATATTTGTCAGTTTGTTCTGAAGCATATCTCTTCTTGCAAGTATAGCTTCAGATGTGCCTTCGTGGAGTTCTAGGAATTTTTCCTAGAGTTCTTTGGCTGACGAGTAGCTTCCGATGTGGTTGACTTCTTGAGGTGGCAGCACGCTCATCAAGTGATATTCCGCCCGGTTATTTGCTACAGAATCATTTTGTTCTTTCTTCGTCCAAAGACTTTCTTCTTTTTCCTATCCATTTTGATTCGTAGGAGCTACAAAACCATATTTTATTATTAAACGAATTTCAAAGTCTGTTTTCAGAAATACCTCCATATGACGTTTTTAGTGTGCAAAGTCTCCCTCAAATTTTGGTGGAATGATGCTTGGTCCGACCATTGATTACTTTGCTTCGGTCGACGATTAGTCCTTCTGAAGCGTCCTCGCTCTGATACCACTTGTTGGTCCCTTTGGATGCCGACAAGAGGGGAGGTTGAATAGCCCGCACAAATAAAAAACAAAACTACCCATCTAGGACTTTTAAAGAAACACTTGCATAAATTATAAAAGTAATAAATTAAAAAGAAGAGGCAAAGGAGTTTACTTAGTTACAACCAAGGAGGTTGTTAATCCAAGGAATGAAATGTTAGGATCTTAGATGGCTAGAGAGGGGGGTGAATAGACTCTTAAAAACTTAAACAAAGATTTCTACAAAGAAACTCGTTAGCACAGCGGAATTAAGTAACTAAAACAAAAGGAAACAAGCACACTAACACACGGATTTACGAGGTTTGGGGATAACTTGCCCCTACTCCTCGGCGTGTCCGTAAGGTGGACGACCCCTCGATCTTCGGTAGATCGCACCCCGGAAAAATTTCGGCTAAAGATCCTCCTTCTCGGTGGAGTAACCTCTCCACAAAGTCTCAAGAAATATATATGTTAAAGCACAAGACTTACAGAGCTCGGTGGCAAAGAAGAATGAACTAACACTTACAACCACGCGAGGATCAGTGAAAACAGAGAACTCACAGACAGCAGTTTCTCACCCGAGAGCTCAAGAACTTAGCACCCCACAACAATCAACAGAACTTTCTTTTTCTTACTTGCTTCTTTGTTGTTATTCTTTCCTCTCGCTTTTTACTGCTTCTTAAGCCCCTGTTCTCCGCTGTCACGGATCGTGGTCAAGCTGCACCGAATCATCGCTCCAGCCAATCCCTCTTCCTCCTTACCTGGTTCCCTGAACTCACACCAATGAAATCACAGTCTTCACTGGTGTCTTCTGAGCTCGAACCAATCACCAGGAGTAAAGCAGATCGCAGCCAGATCACACCAGTAGCCGTTGATGCTTCAAATGCACCATGCGCCGCGAATCACAGCAGAAAGGCCATTTGTCGTATTCCTCTTATGGACTTAATCTGAAATTAAGCTTGGAATGATACCTGTGATCCTGTAAACTCAAAAGCTAACAGCACAGAGGTTATATCACATGAATCAGGCAGATCAAATGCAGATCAAATGCAGTGGAAGAATCGCAGAAACAGCGAACAATATGGATCGTGTGTGGATCGGTCACCAGACCGATCAGGACATATCCTGATCAGTCCGAAGATTGTCTGATCGGTCGTGGAGACCGATCAGGCCGCAGCTGGATCGATCTCCACAACCAATCCCAGCCTTCTTCTCTTCGCAATAGCATCTCCTGATCGGTCTCCAAGACCGATCAGATTACACTCAGTGTGCTACTTGTGCTACTGAGTGTTTCCTGATCGGTCTACAGACCGATCAGATTGCACTCAGTGTGCTACTGAGTGTTTCCTGATCGGTCACCAGACCGATCAGATTACACTCAGTGTGCTACTGAGTGATCCATGGAAACTTAGTTTCACTGGATCGGTCTGCCGACCAATCCACTATCTTATGTGTCACTGGATCGGTCTGCCAACCGATCCAATGTACCATGGAATGTCCACTTAGGTCCCTCTCTGACCTAATCCGGAGAACGAGCTACCGAGCCCTCTCCGACTTCGTCAGGTCCAGAGAATGAGCTACCTAGCCCTCTCTGACCTAGTCCGGAGAACGAGCTACCGAGCCCTCTCCAACTTCGTCAGGTCCAGAGAACGAGCTACCGAGCCCTCTCTGACCTAGTCCGGAGAACGAGCTACCGAGCCCTCTCCGACTTCGTCCGGTCCAGAGAACGAGCTACCGAGCCCTCTCTGACCTAGTCTGGAGAACGAGCTACCGAGCCCTCTCCGACTTCGCGTGCCAAGTTTCCAACTTGGACTTTTCCCTTCCACTTGATCAACCTTGATCATTAATCAAACCGAGTTTAATTAACATCTGATACAAACTTAAATCTATGTCAACATCAAAACAACAGCCAGGTCAGACTGTATCAACAATCTCCTCTTTTTTGTTGTTTGACAACACGATTTAAGTTTAGATCAGAGATGTTCTTATTTTCATAATTTTAAGGGAATCAAGATCCTCCCCCTAAGATGAATACACCACTAAGTCAATAACGGGAATCAAGATCCTTCCCGTTATCTTTTCCCTTAAAATCAAGCCTTCATACATCTCTAAACTTAGGTGTTCTCTCCCCCTTTGTCAAACACCGAAAAGGTGCAAATGAGATGACAAAACTCAAAAGGCTCCCCCTTAACCCATACTGTCTTTTTCTTAATGCACCTAGAGTTCCCTCTAAGTATATTATATGACAGTAAGAGATAAAATACAATCAAGTCATGGCATAGGAACAGCATATGAATATGAACTGAAGCATAAGGAAAAGTAAGAAATAGACAAATGAATAGCAAAAAAAAAATACGAGTAGCATAAGTATCCAGGTCAGACAAAGATATCCAACAAATAGCATCCAAAATACAGACAGGCAAAGTGACACACAGAATGTATCAATCAATATCCTCAACATGAGGAAACTCATCATCATCTGCGGGAGGCACGTAACCCTGAGGCGGCATGCTGGAGCTCGAAGGTGGATGACCCGAGAAATGCTGCGGAGGTGGGTAGTTGGCCATCCAGCCCAGAAGCAGCTGTTGCGCCACCAACTGCTGACTGCGTAGATCATCATAGCGCTGGTCGATCCGAACGCGCAGTCCATGGAGCTCAGCAGCCAGTAGCTCATCGTGCTGATCGAAGCGGCTCTCTAGCTTAGCGATCTGCCAGCGCAGATCAGGATCAGCCTCATCAGCAGCAGGAGGAGGAGCAGCAACCTGTCGAGGAAGTGCCCGTGGTAACTCTCCCAGACCTCTCCCATCCTTCCACCGAATATCCCCATTCTGTCCCAAGATACCGGATTTGGAAAATGCCCGTTTCCCAAGTCGGCAATCCTGTCTGACCATCTTCACTATCCTACCCTTAGACACATCTATCTGAAGAGTCTCGAGCCAATCTGTAATTATATGCCCATAAGGCATATAAATGGTGGAGCTGCTAGGCTGAGAATAGGAGATGATCGAAGAATAGATGCTGGACATAATGTCAAAGTCGAGACGCCGACGCAAACCATAAAGCATCAGGCAGTGGTATGGTCGGATCTCTGCTAGAGGTTTGGATGTGATTGGAAGGAGACAGTTTGTGACTATCTTAAAAAGAATATAGTCAGGGGCAGATAGTCGTAGGGCGGCAAAGGTGGGAAAATCAACATCCAACTCATCCAGTCCACCTGGTCTAGGATGATCGAAGAAGTACTCATAGATGGAATCACGTGATACATCAAGTGGAGGAGGTAATGATTCTGGTAAATCAGGAAAAATGGAAAAAGGATCTCCTGAACAAACTCGGCAACCTAGATACCTAAAGAATTCTACTACAGAGAAATCAACAGTTTTCTTAGCGACTCTGGTTCTATAAATACCATCGCTGGTTTGATGAAAATTGTTGTAGAATTCAAATACTAGGTCATGGTTGATGTCCCTCTCTAAGTAGACTAACGAGTCAAGATTGTAATATGCTAGTGTTTCGGATACAGAAGGACAAAACTCATCCATGTACTTTCGATCCACAGATCGACATGGGAGTAGCTTGAATGTCCTATTTTGAAATGCTTGTTCAAACTGGCGGTTCGGGAATCTTGAAGAAGAGGAAGGTTGAGGTCGGGAGGGTGCCTGGGACTTGGATTTCTCAGCAGAGGACTTAGACGTACCCTCACCGGCTGATTTCTTCCTAAATAGGTCAAAATGGGACATGGTCGGGGCAAATGGGAGTCCACGGGAGCCAAAGAGTCGAGAACCGAGACAACACACACAACACACAGAGATACACTGTGAAAAGAAGCTAAAATGCCAAAAATGAACCGATGTCGGGGAGAAAGGAAGTTACCTAGGCGCTATTTGAAGCTTTCGGAGAAGATGAAGAGAAGAGTCGGGACTGAGGAGTGGTTCGGCTAGGGTTTTCGGCGTGAAATGAGAGGAAGAAAGATTGGGGGAAGTTAAAGGGGGGTGATCGATCATAAGATCGGACGGCTGTCCGATCAGGAGAAATCCTGACCGATCAGGGAGCGTCCTGATCGGTCAGGAAGTGTCCTGATCGGTCGTGGAGACCGATCAGGAAGCCTCTGATCGGACCCTGGACCGATCAGAGGTGGATTACGTACCAAAGCCTCCTGATCGGTCGTGGGGACCAATCAGGGAACCTCCTGATCGGTCCCCAGATCGATCAGAGGTCGATCAGTAGTATATGTGCCAGAACCCTGATGGTCTTCACACCGATCAGATATCGAATGGAACTCTCCTGATCGGTGGCAGAGACCGATCAGATATCATCCTGATCGGTCCCTGGACCGATCAGTGTCTGATAATCATGATTTCAGTCTCTGAAATTCGTATCGAAAGCTCTGAAACTTAGTTCAACAACTTCCAAGTTCAGAACCTAGGATCTGAAGACCCCACAGATTATATTCAGGGATACCAATGAATATTTCCTAATGATGAGCTCTAATGATTTGGAATTATTTAGGGCTCGAAAGTTTCAGACACTTCATAACAAATGTGTTAAATCTCAAGGTTTCAAAACCAGAGAAGTTTGTTTTGTTTGTTTGCTGAAACTATGATCTATAGTGAACCAGGGTAATAAATCTGACTCAGGCTATCGGTTCAAAATACATCCTTGCTATGAGTAGTTATAAGTTTGTCAAAATATGTCAAGGTTTCTTCACCAACTTGTCCTATTTTCAGCCAACATCAGGAAGATATCAATCAAGGGTATCAATCAACACATCAACAAAATTAGATGATTTCTAGACACAGGTCCAACCAAGATTTCTTGGTTGGAATATATGAGTAAGATCTAGGAGCCAAGTACACATGAATTATGTAATGGCCTTCCCCATACTCAATTTATGTCTCTTCAACCTAATTATTCAAGGGATGCATGATACATTTTGAATAATTTGGTTGATCCTAGCATCTCACCCCATTTCTAGCAAACAAAAATATTTTGTTAAACCTTATAGTTTGTGTGAGATGTTCCCAAGTTGCCCAAATTAATTTCCCAATTTCTCTTGTCTTTTTAATGGTCCTTATTGATCATGATATGGTCAAAATGACTTATTGAGCCAAACACATTCCCAATTCCCTCCTTAAATGACTAAATTCATTTTCCGGAAGGGGTTTGGTGAAAATATCGGCTATGTTCGACTTTGACTCAACATATGTGAGTGCAATGTCTCCCCTAGCTACGTGATCTCTAATGAAGTGATGACGCACTTCAATGTGTTTGGTCCTAGAATGATGGACTGGATTTTTCGTTAGGTTTATTGTGCTAATGTTATCACACAACACTTGCACTCCCTTATACGAAAGTCCATAATCTTCTAGAGTGTGAATCATCCACAACAATTGTGATACACTCTCTCCCATGGCAATGTATTCAGCCTCGGTCGTGGAGAGAGCAACACAATGTTGCTTCCGACTTGACCAACTAACCAATGATGATCCTAAAAATTGGCAACCCCCACTTGTGCTTTTCCGATCCAATTTGCATCCAGCATAATCGGAATCGGTATAGCCTATCAAATCAAAAGACTCCGTACGAGGGTACCACAGTCCTACTCTAATCGTGCCTTTGAGATATCTTAGAATTCTCTTAACTGCAGTTAAATTAGATTCCTTGGCACAAACTTGATATCTAGCGCACATGCCCACAGCAAAAAGTATGTCCGGTCGACTAGCTGTGAGATATAGAAGACTACCGATCATGCTTCTATATTGCGTTAGATCAACTGGTTTCCCACTCTCATCATTGTCAAGACGAGTGTTTGTCGCCATTGGAGTGGATACTTCCTTAGAGTCACTCATTTTGAATTTTTTGAGCATCTCTTGAGTGTATTTCGTCTGATGGACATAAATTCCATCTCGAGTTTGTTTGATTTCAAGTCCAAGGAAGAATGTCAATTCTCCTACTAGACTCATCTCAAACTCACTTTCCATGTGAGAAATAAATTCATTCAAATAGCCCTTGTTATTTGAGCCACAAATTATGTCATCGACATACACTTGGGCTACAAAAATATTTTCACCATCTCTATGCAAAAATAGTGTTGGGTCTATTTGGCCTCTTACAAAACCCTTTTCTAGTAAATATGTTGACAACCTTTAGTACCAAGCTCGTGGTGCTTGTTTAAGCCCATAAAGTGCTTTCTTGAGCTTGTACACGTGGTTTGGAGCTTCGTATTCACAAACCCCGGTGGTTGTTCAACATAGACTTCTTCTTTAATAAAGCCATTTAAGAAAGCAGATTTAACATCCATTTGATAGAGCTTGAAACCTCTATGTGCAACAAAAGCTAGCATCAAACGAATGGACTCTAATCGGGCCACGGGAGCATAAGTCTCATCATAATCGAGACCTTCGACTTGACTATAGCCCTTGGCTACAAGTCTTGCCTTGTTTCTCACAACTTCTCCCTTTTGATTTAACTTATTTTTGAAGACTCATTTAGTTCCAATAATGGTGGTCTTCTTAGGTCTAGGAACTAAGTTCCACACTTGGCTCCTTTCAAATTGACCTAACTCATCTTGCATAGCTATGATCCAATCAGGATCGCGCAATGCCTCATCAACTAATTTTGGTTCAATCTCTGAGATCAATGCGACTTCATTAGACTCATTTCTAAAGTATGACCTAGTCCTAACCCCTTGTTGGATGTCTCCCACAATTTGGTCTTGGGGATGACTAGTGGCTATCCTAGATTGTCTTGGTGTTGGTGGTGCCTCATGAATAGTCTCACTAGGCACAGGCAAGGACTCAATATCAGGCAAAGGATCAGATTGAGTTCTTTGTTGCCTTTGTTCATCATCATCAGAGTCAACTTCGACTCTTTCTATGTTTCGATCATTCAAACTTAGCCTTCTAAGTTCAAGTTGAATTTCTCCTACATCCCTTGATTGATCATTTAAGTTAGGGATTTCTTCAAAAGCTACATCAGAGGACTCTTCAATCAATTTAGTCCTATTGTTGTAGACTCGATAGGCTTTGCTGGTGAGCGAGTACCCGACCAGTATCCCTTCATCATCTTTGGCCGAAAATTTTCCAAGATGGTCCTTGGTGTTCAAAATAAACACCTTACAACCAAACACCCTAAGATGTTTAATTGTAGGGGGTTTTCCAAACCAAAGTTCATGGGGAGTCTTTCCTAAAAACCTATGTATCAGGATTCGGTTTTGCACATAGCAAGCTGTATTTACAGCTTCAGCCCACAAGTAACTCGGTAGTGAGTACTCATTGAGCATACTTCGTGCAGCCTCTTGTAAGACTCGGTTCTTTCTCTCCACAACCCCATTTTGCTGTGGGGTCCTTGGAGTAGAGAACTCATGTCTATATCCTTTTTCTTGATAAAATTCTAAAAACCTATGATTTTGAAATTCCCCACCATGATCACTTCTAATGGTTTTAATTGTTGTTGATTTTTCATTTTCAGTTCTTCTACAAAAGGAAATAAAAATATCTATGGTTTGATCCTTAGTTTTCAAAAAGAAGGTCCATGTATACCTAGTAAAGTCATCAATAATCACTAAACAGTATCTACTACCATTTAATGAAATAACACTACTGCAATCAAACAAATCCATATGTAATAAGTCTAAGGCAGTAGTTATACTTACAGCGCTTTTACCTTTATGAGGCGCTTTAGTTTGCTTACCCTTCTGACATGCATCACACAATTTGGTCTTTTGGTACTTGATGCTTGGTAAGCCTCGCACTAACCCTTTGTTGACCAGCTTCCGGATATTCTTCATGTTCACATGAGCCAACCTCCTATGCCAAAGCCACGATTCTTCTTCTTTTGACATGAAACACTTAGCAAGACCATTAGTAGCACTTTTAAAAGAAACTTGATAAATGTTATCTACTCTTGTGCCTACTAGTACCGTGTCAAGTGTGTCAATGTGTTTGACCAGACATTGACTTGAATGAAACTCAATTGTGTAACCCGTATCACACAATTGACTAACACTTAGGAGATTAAAAGTCATCCCCTTGACTAGAAGGACATTCTTGATTTGGAGGCATTCGGATATATGAATGTCTCCAACTCCTATAACCTTAAGACTACCATTGTTACCAAAAGACACATTACCTCTATTTTTGTTTTGAATGGTAGAAAATAGTGGCTTGTCCCCGGTCATGTGCTTGGAGCATCCACTATCAACAAACCAAGTTGATAGACGCTCCCCCTTTACCAATGCCTACAAGACACAAAAGATAGATGTTTTAGGTACCCAAATCTTGGGACCTAATGCATCTACAATGAAGGACTTAGGCACCCATGCCTTTGTTACCTTCTTCCTAGTCTCATGAACCCTAGAAACATGCGATCTATGAAATTGGGTTCTTGACACTAAAGAAATAAAGCTAGACTCCTTAGGTTGGTATCCTAATCCAGCCTTGTTGTAGACCGCCCTTTGGGCATTTAGAATCATGTCTAGGGTCTTAGAGCTAGTTGAGAATTTCTCAAGCATTTTCTTGAGTTTCTCAACCTCACCCTTCAAGGCCTTGTTCTCATCTTCAAGGACCTCTAGATGTAGGTAATCAACCTCATCTTCCCTAAGGGCCCTCAAGTTTTCTACTTCTTCTTTTAATGATTTATTTTCTGTTTTTGATTTTTTAAGCAAGGTAGACAAATGTGTAATAGTCTTATAACATTTTTCTAAGTGAGAAGAGGTTACCTCTTCATCATCCGAAGATGATGAAGCCGCGGCTAAAGTGCTTGAGTCATCACTCTCGGACTCGGACTCCTCCCTTGCCATGAGTGCCAATTGCCGAGTACTCTTCTCCTTCTTCTCTTCCTCCTCCGATGAGCTTGAGGAAGATTCATCCCAAGTGGCCTTGAGAGCTTTCTTCTTCTTGGCTCTTTCCTCCTTCTTTTTGGCCCGTTCCTCCTTCTTGAGTTTTGGACACTCACTCCGGTAGTGGCCTTTCTTGCTACACTCATAGCAAGTAACGTTAGACTTATCAATATTTTGATCTACAGTCTTACCTTTGTATCTCCTGCTTCTTCTCATGATCTTCCTCACAAAATTTGCCATCTCGCTTGATGATGATCCACCTTCATCATCGGACTCGAAGGAGGATGAAGATGAAAGAATCTCTTTCTCCTTCTTCTTTCCTTTCTTTCTTCTCCCATCCTTGCTCTTTTCTCCTGCAACCAAAGCTATACCTTTCTCCTTTTGACCTTTGTTAGCAAGTTCATGAAGTTCCATTTCACAAAAGAATTCATCTAACTTTACAATGGAAAGATCCTTGGAAACCTTGTAGGCATCTACCATAGATGACCACAAGGCATTCCTTGGAAAGGATTTAAGAGCGTACCTTACTAGATCGCGATTCTCCACGCGTTCATCTACGGAATGTAGACCATTGATGATTTCCTTGAACCTCCCATGTAGTTCACTTACTGTTTCGTTTTCCTTCATGGTGAGATTTTGTAGTTGATTCAAGAATAGGTCCCTCTTGGCTATCCGAGAATCTCGAGTTCCTTCTTGGAGCTCGATAAGCTTGTTCCATAAATCTTTTGCACTCGAGAATGGACCTATCTTGACGAGTTGGTCCTTGGCAATCCCACATTGTAAGGTGATTACTACCTTGGCATCGGCTTGCCCTTTACGAGTTTGTTCGGTAGACCACCTTGATGAATCGAGTTCCTTACCTTCTTCGTCCTTCGGTGGTGTGAATCCTTCCTTGACCGAGAACCACATGGAGATATCAGTCTTGAGGTAATACTCCATGCGGCTCTTCCAGTACTGGAAATCTGCTCCATCGAAGAAGGGTGGTCTGTTTGTGCTGATCCTTCCTTCATGGCCATCTTCTTGCTCCTTTGGATGTTAGTCCAGATGAAGAGCACCAGGCTATGATACCACTTGTTAGGATCTTAGATGGCTAGAGGGGGGGTGAATAGCCTCTTAAAAACTTAAACAAAGATTTCTACAAAGAAACTCGTTAGCACAGCGGAATTAAGTAACTAAAACAAAAGGAAACAAGCACACTAACATACGGATTTACGAGGTTTGGGGATAACTTGCCCCTACTCCTCGGCGTGTCCGTAAGGTGGACGACCCCTCGATCTTCGGTAGATCGCACCCCGAAAAAATTTCGGCTAAAAATCCTCCTTCTCGGTGGAGTAACTGTTGGGGATCGGACGGCCGGCTTGAAGGGGGGTTGGATAGACGGCACCCCCAAATAATCGCCTTCTACACTATTGTTAGTATACGCAGCGGAAATCTAATACTAACTACAAATATGAATACAAAGAAAGCTTAAGACAAGAATAAGAAATGCAAACCAAGCTAACACGTTGTTTAACGTGGTTCGGAGATTAGGGCTCCTACTCCACGGCTGTCCGTAAGGTGGACGATCCCGATCCTTCGGTGGATTACTCCCCGGAAAACTTCCGGCTAGCTCAAACCTCCTTGTGGGTGGAGAAACCTCACCACAACCCTCACAAGAGCTCCTTTGACGCTAGGGCACTGGTAGACTACTAATAGAGATTAACCACCTCTATTTCGTCAACTCAAACCAAGCTCCCAAGCTTTGGTTTTATAGGCCACGGGTTGGAAAACCCCGCCTACCAGTAGACTGCTAAAACATGCAGTCGACTGCCCTCTATGGAAATTCGACCGTTACATCCCAACGGCTCGATTCCACATATTCTGTTCGCTGTCAGTCGACTGCTAAAACATGCAGTCGACTGCTACAGTACTGCTACAGTAGCGCTACATTACTGCTACAGTAAAACCCTAAAAATTAGGATTTTACTCCGAGTACAATCTCTCGTGCACTCGTACCCTCACCCTTATGACTCACTTGATGCTTCCTTTGCAGCTTTGACCTTTTACCTTCAAGCCTACTTCCTTTGGCTCTCGTCCCTCGGATGCATTCAAGCCCGCGGCTCGTCCCCAATGTCATCCTTCGCGTATGCCTCGAAGTCGCTTCCCTCGGCCCTTGTCCTCGCTGCCTTGTCCATGGTCCCTCAGATGATCCATCCTTCACCAGACCCGAAGCCATCAACCTGAGTCACATGTGTATCCTGCAAACCTGTACAACTCAAATACACATATCAAATACAAGGGTGAACCTAACTTAAACCCTTTGCCCAAACACCAAAACACATGGTCGCACGGACCATTGGAATTGCTCCAACAATCTCCCCCTTTTTGGTGTTTGGCAATACGTTTAAGTTAGGGAAAACAAATAGCAAATAAACATGCTAATACATACAATGGACTTACGATGCCAAGGCTACACACTTGGACTTACTCCGCCGAATGGTCTTACGATGCCAAGGCTACACACTTGGACTTACAACGCCGAATGGTCTTACGATGCCAAGGCTACACACTTGGACTTACAACGCCGAATGGTCTTACGATGCCAAGGCTACACACTTGGACTTACAACGCCGAATGGACTTACGTTGCCAAGGTTACACACTTGGCAACCGCCGTAACAATGCATCATGCATTTGAACATATCCCAAGGCTCTCCCTACACCTACGCTCCCCATGAGCTAGGATTTTTACAACGGGCTTTATAAGAACCTATCCCAAGGCTCCCCCTACGCAAAGGCACTTTCAGGTTTTCCCAACTAAACCTTACTTCTCCCCCTTTGCCTAACATCCAAAAAGTCCTCCAACAATATCCCAATTGTTGAAAACTTGTCATTCCAATTGACCCTAAACTTGTGTGTTTATCCCCCATGGATTTCATACACTTGTATGAGTTGACTTGGTCAAAATCCAGTGCTGAAAACAATTTCAGACTGGTATCAGTCGACTGCAAGAAGTGCCAGTCGACTGGTCGCTACTGGTTGAGCGAACAGAATGCTTCTGTTTCCAGCCAGTCGACTGCAACTTTTAGCAGTCGACTGGTGCAGTCGACTGCTAAAACTAGCAGTCGACTGGCACAGTTTTTCAGCCTTTTTCAGCATTTCTGACCCAATTTCATAAATGCACCAATAATTCCACAGACCTCCAAAAATCCCCAAATTTTGTGGAGAGGTCTGTTTTAGCCATGTCTACTTGGGAAAAATACATCCAAAAATGTATCTATCACCAATCCTAAGATTGACACAAAACTCAAAACTAGCTAAAAAGTTCAATTGAACCTTGACCTAAAGTCCTAGTTTTGGCTTCCTCTTGATGTATTTGCCCATATTAACCCACAGTGCATCCCTAGCATTGGTTTATATGACATTTATACATCCAAAACCAATTTTCATGCTATATGACCCCAATTGTCATATTTCTTGCATGAAACATAAACTAATTGTGCCAAAACCCTAGGTTTGAGACTCAAGTCCGTCTCCAAACCACTTGGCACATTCCATGGCTTGTCTAGATTCCCAAGTAAAACCCCCTTGAGATCCATTGGCCATTGGTCCCAAATTGACTCTTTGAGCTCCCCCTAGAGCTCTTAACCTTAGTCACCTCCCTAGGTGACTTATCCACAATGGCTAGGCCACATCGGTCCACCCCTGGTGAAACTTGGCCTACAAATCTAACTTTCTTAACCTTGGACACTTTGTCCTTGGTTAATTTCTCCTTACCATAAATGGTTTTCCCTTGCCATTTATTGACTTCTCCTTGCTATAGTCATATGCAACCCTAGCATAAGCCTTTCCCTTAGCTTTGGAGGACTCTCTCTTGCCATGATCATTTGCCACCCTAGCACATGATCTCTCATTAGCCTTAGAGGAACTAGATCGGTATCCCAAGCCCGATCTATCATTATTGGGTCTTTGGCTACCCAACATCATCCTTAATTCCTTAGATCCAACATTGAATCTCTTAAGGAATTGTTCCAACTTATCAAGCTTTCCCCTTAAAGCTTGATTCTCCTTCTCTAGGTTTCTAACCCTAGAGTTAATTTGTCCAAATTGGACATTCCTAGACCTACCCTTCCTAGGCATGTGTCTCCCTTTCTTGGGATTAATTCCTTGGGTCTCCCTAGGTCTATTGTTTCTAGATTTTTCATGCATAGATTTCCTAGGGTTTTGATCTACATTAACCCTATTCCTATCATGATATTTAAATCCAAAATTTTGCATGGGCATACAATGATAATCACAATCATTTCTCCTAGCATGCATGGGAACATGAAAATTTGAATTGCATTTCAAATTAGGGTATACCTCCCTTACTCTTGAAGCTCCCCTTGACTTGAGCTCCTCTTCTTCTTCCACTTCTTTAGATGCTCCAACTTCTTGAACTCTCCCTTCCTTGAGCATCTTGTGTGGTAGTGTCCAAGTTCTCCACACGTGAAGCATCTAATGTGCTTCTTCTCCTTCTTCTTCCTACAACTCAAATTAGATTCTAAAGGAATTGAATTGAGTTTAGGAGATACCTTCTTCTTACTCATTGGACACCTACTCTTGTAGTGTCCCTTCTCATTACATCCGAAGCAAATTATGTTGTTCTTTGACTTCACTTCGATGGAGGTGCTTGCTATGTTTACTTCCAAGACTTCATCTTCTTCACTTGTCTTGGAATCTTCTTCAATTCTTGAGGATGTAGATGATACCTCATCTTCCTTCTCCTCCTCGGATATTGAGCGTGACTCAACTTCCGTTTGCTCCACCTCCTCTTCTTGAGCTACTAAACCCAACTCCTTGGGCTCCACATCCGATTGGTCCTTCTTCTCCTCTTGGACCACTTCATCACTTTCTTCGGATTTTTCTTCTTCTTCTTGTGTAGGCAAAAATTCCTCCCATGGAAATTTCTTCACTTTACTCCACAATTCATGGGCGTTCTCATATTTACCTACACCACTTATCACATTAGGAGGCAATAAATCAATTAAAATTGCTATTACCTTTGAGTTTGCCTCCGATCGTGAGGTTTGCTCCTCCGTCCAATGTCGTGTTCGGAGCTTCTTCCCTTTCTTGTCTTTAGGGACTTCAAATGGCTCTTCCACCACCATCATTGTGTCTCAATCCGTCTCGAAGAAGTTCTTCATCTTCACCATCCAAAAGGTGATATCCCATAAGCTTCCTCCTTCGAACTTTGGCGGATCTATCAAGCCGGTCATCTTTGCTTCCTCGGCGGTTAGTCCGACGGAGAGCGGCCTTGCTCTGATACCACTTGTTGGGGATCGGACGGCCGGCTTGAAGGGGGGTTGGATAGACGGCACCCCCAAATAATCGCCTTCTACACTATTGTTAGTATACGCAGCGGAAATCTAATACTAACTACAAATATGAATACAAAGAAAGCTTAAGACAAGAATAAGAAATGCAAACCAAGCTAACACGTTGTTTAACGTGGTTCGGAGATTAGGGCTCCTACTCCACGGCTGTCCGTAAGGTGGACGATCCCGATCCTTCGGTGGATTACTCCCCGGAAAACTTCCGGCTAGCTCAAACCTCCTTGTGGGTGGAGAAACCTCACCACAACCCTCACAAGAGCTCCTTTGACGCTAGGGCACTGGTAGACTACTAATAGAGATTAACCACCTCTATTTCGTCAACTCAAACCAAGCTCCCAAGCTTTGGTTTTATAGGCCACGGGTTGGAAAACCCCGCCTACCAGTCGACTGCTAAAACATGCAGTCGACTGCCCTCTGTGGAAATTCGACCGTTACATCCCAACGGCTCGATTCCACACATTCTGTTCGATGCCAGTCGACTGACCCAGTCGACTGTCGCTACAGTAACTGCTACAGTGCCGCTACATTAAAAACCCTAAAACTAGGATTTTACTCCGAGTACATGCACTCGTACCCTCACCCTTATGACTCACTTGATGCTTCCTTTGCAGCTTTGACCTTTTACCTTCAAGTCTACTTCCTTTGGCTCTCGTCCCTCGGATGCATTCAAGCCCGCGGCTCGTCCCCAATGCCATCCTTCGCGTATGCCTCGAAATCGCTTCCCTCGGCCCTTGTCCTCGCTGCCTTGTCCATGGTCCCTCAGATGCTCCATCCTTCACCAGACCCGAAGCCATCAACCTGAGTCACATGTGTATCCTGCAAACCTGCACAACTCAAATACACATATCAAATACAAGGGTGAACCTAATTTAAACCCTTTGCCCAAACACCAAAACACATGGTCGCACGGACCATTGGAATTGCTCCAACAGTAACCTCTCCACAAAGTCTTAAGAAATATATATGTTAAAGCACAAGACTTACAGAGCTCGGTGGCAAAGAAGAATGAACTAACGCTTACAACCACGCGAGGATCAGTGAAAACAGAGAACTCACAGACAGCAGTTTCTCACCCGAGAGCTCAAGAACTTAGCACCCCACAACAATCAACAGAACTTTCTTTTTCTTACTTGCTTCTTTGTTGTTATTCTTTCCTCTCGCTTTTTACTGCTTCTTAAGCCCCTGTTCTCCGCTGTCACGGATCGTGGTCAAGCTGCACCGAATCATCGCTCCAGCCAATCCCTCTTCCTCCTTACCTGGTTCCCTGAACTCACACCAATGAAATCACAGTCTTCACTGGTGTCTTCTGAGCTCGAACCAATCACCAGGAGTCAAGCAGATCGCAGCCAGATCACACCAGTAGCCGTTGATGCTTCAAATGCACCATGTGCCGCGAATCACAGCAGAAAGGCCATTTGTCGTATTCCTCTTATGGACTTCATTTGAAATTAAGCTTGGAATGATACCTGTGATCCTGTAAACTCAAAAGCTAACAGCACAGAGGTTATATCACATGAATCAGGCAGATCAAATGCAGTGGAGGAATCGCAGAAACAGCGAACAATATGGATCGTGTGTGGATCGGTCACCAGACCGATCCATGGACTGATCAGGACATATCCTGATCGGTCCGAAGATTGTCTGATCGGTCGTGGAGACCGATCAGGCCGCAACTGGATCGGTCTCCACGACCGATCCCAGCCTTCTTCTCTTCGCAATAGCATCTCCTGATCAGTCTCCAAGACCGATCAGATTACATTCAGTGTGCTACTTGTGCTACTGAGTGTTTCCTGATCGGTCTACAGACCGATCAGATTGCACTCAGTGTGCTACTGAGTGTTTCCTGATCGGTCACCAGACCGATCAGATTATTCTCAGTGTGCTACTGAGTGATCCATGGAAACTTAGTTTCACTGGATCGGTCTGCCGACCGATCCACTATCTTATGTGTCACTGGATCGGTCTGCCGACCGATCCAATGTACCATGGAATGTCCACTTAGGTCCCTCTCTGACCTAATCCGGAGAACGAGCTATCGAACCCTCTCCGACTTCGTCAGGTCCAGAGAACGAGCTACCTAGCCCTCTCTGACCTAGTTCGGAGAACGAGCTACCGAGCTCTCTCCGACTTCGTCAGGTCCAGAGAACGAGCTACCGAGCCCTCTCTGACCTAGTCCGGAGAACGAGCTACCGAGCCCTCTCCGACTTCGTCCGGTCCAGAGAACGAGCTACCGAGCCCTCTCTGACCTAGTCCAGAGAACGAGCTACCGAGCCCTCTCCGACTTCACGTGCCAAGTTTCCAACTTGGACTTTTCCCTTCCACTTGATCAACCTTGATCATTAATCAAATCGAGTTTAATTAACATCTGATACAAACTTAAATCTGTGTCAACATCAAAACAACAGTCAGGTCAGACTGTATCAACATGAAATGCACACTAAAGATCTCCTTCAGGTAGAGAAGCCTCTTACACCATTCAAGCACAGAAAAAGAAGCTAAACTAACAATGAAAGTAGACAAGTGTTGTAATCAAAAATGCTTGTTGTTGTTGAGCTTCTTGGACCAAGCCTATATTTATAGTCTTAGTCGGGGCGCTTGGAAGGGGATAAAACTTTATCCCTTATCGCATAAATCGCGTTTGACCGTGATCTGGATAACATCCAGGTTCGGGCACCCCGGACTGGTTCTGGGCACCCGGACCAAGAAAGTCAACAGTGTTGACTTTTTTAGTCCGGGCCCTCTACTCTAGTTCAGCACGCCTCAGTCCAGGTCTTCCACTCTGGCTCTGCTTACTTGGGTGATCTCGGTCATCCGGAATAGGGCTCATCTGAACCCAAGTTACGGCCTTCTCCTCGAGCAGCCTTCCTACCAGGTTTCTCGTCCCTCAAATATCGCGTACGTTCTTCTTATCCACCAGTGTACTCTTCCGCGACACCTCATCCCTCGGACGCACTGAGTCTGTCGGCTCTCTCCCCATATCGTCCTTCTCGCTAGCCGCATCTTCCGCTCAACTTCCTGTGCTCCTAAGCTCCTGCACACTTAGACACAAGGGTTAAACCAAACAGGAACTAACTTAACTTGTTTGATCACATCAAAACAACCTTGGGGTTCCAACACAAACTTCCAAAATATTTTTAGGCAGAAACTGTTAGCATAGCTTGATATATACAAAACAAAACTACAATAAATAAAACTTATAATAAAACCTCATTTGAACTCTATTTTAATAAACAACCTAATATTAAATATTTTAAAGTATTTGGGTGCCCAACTTATATATTACATACAAGAGAATACTTAGGAAAATTTACCTCAAAAGTAGAAAATGGAATTTTTGTGGGCTACTGATTAAACAACAGAGGGTACAAAGTATATAATTAGAGTACACTAAGAATCGAAGAAGCCACAAATGTAAAATTTAAAGAATCCAATCTATAACAAACTCATATTCAACTAATTGACTTTGTTAGAGGAAACATTAATCTAGGGGGAGCAAGTGAC
Source organism: Zingiber officinale (assembly GCF_018446385.1). Classification (NCBI taxonomy): domain Eukaryota; kingdom Viridiplantae; phylum Streptophyta; class Magnoliopsida; order Zingiberales; family Zingiberaceae; genus Zingiber; species Zingiber officinale. The sequence continues at coordinate 52,075,111 of NC_055998.1, read as the reverse complement.
GAAGAAGACAATCAACCACAAGAACAATAAACTAGAACCATAAGGGTTAACCCAAACCATCCACTTGATCAAGTAATTGGTGATCCAGACCTAAGAGTCCAAACTAGATCCGCCTTTAGAAACTTAAGTCAAATAGCATTAATCTCTAACATCGAACCCAAAACAGTAGAAGAATCATTAAGTGATCCAGATTGGATTTTGTCCATGCAAGAGGAACTAGCCCAATTTTGAAAGAAATAAAGTCTGAGATTTAGTTCCATTGCCAAAAAATAAAAGGATAATCGAAACCAAGTGGGTCTTTAGCAATAAACTAAATGAAAAGGGGGAATTTATTAGAAACAAGGCCAGATTAGTTACAAAAGGATTCAGCAAAGTTGAGGGACTTGACTATGATGAAACCTATGCATTAGTTGTTAGACTCGAATCAATTAGAATGTTACTAAGTTATGCAGCCCATAAGAGATTCAAATTATATCAAATGGATGTTCAGTCAGCTTTCCTAAATGGACAATTAAAGAAGAGGTGTGTGTAGGTCAACCCCCCGGGTTTGAAGACTTAGAAAACCCTAATCATGTGTTCAAATTAAAGAAAGCCTTGTATGGCCTAAAATAGACCCCCAGAGCTTGGTATGAAAGACTAACCACATACTTAATCTTAAAAAGTTTCAAACAAGGTCAAATAAAGCCAACCCTTTTTGTAAAAGTCATTAATCAAGATCAGTTTATAACTCAAGTCTATATGGACAATATAATATTTGGATCAACTAACTCAAAACTATTACAAGAATTTATAACCCTAATGAAACAGGAGTTTGAAATGAGTCTGGTAGGACAACTAACATTCTTCCTAGGTCTCCAAATTAAACAAACAAATAAAGGTAACTATGTTTATCAACACTAGTATATACTTGAATTACTTAAGAAATTTGGAATGGAAAACTCCAAAGACATTAAAAATCCAATGGCTACTAATACAACCCTAGATAGTGACCCTAGTGGAAAACCTATAGACCTCAAATATTATAAAAGTGTCATAGAAATCCTACTATACCTAATTGCATGTCAACCAGATATTTTATTTACAGTCAGTATATGTGCTAGGTACAAGACTTGTGCCAAGGAATCACACTTGGCTAGTGTTAAAAGAAGTTTAAGGTACTTAAAAGGTACATCCAACGTAGGAATGTGATACCCTCGAGTAGGTAATTTTAAACTGATAGGATACTCTGATTCTGATTATGTCGACTGTAAACTCGATCGGAAAAGTACAAGTGGTGATTGTCAACTACTTGGATCATCACTTATCAATTGGTTTAGTAGAAAACAACACTGTGTTGCATTATCTACTACTGAGGCAGAGTATATTGCAATAGGAGAATGCTTTGCACAACTATTATGGATGATGCACACTTAAAAGATTACAATGTAAGTTTTAAACACACAAAAGTGTTAATTGATAATATGAGCTCAATCAACTTGACAAAAAATCCAGTGCATCATTCAAGAACTAAACACATTGAAATTAAACACCACTTTATTAGGGATCATGTCGCTAGAGGAGATATTGAACTCAATTATATTGAGTTTAAGTCCAACTTAGCTGACATCTTCACTAAGCCACTCCCTGAAAATGAATTTAGCTACTTACGACGACAACTAGGAATGTGTTTCATAGAATAAGACTGCTATTTTTTCTTCTTTTTCTTTAAAATAATTTGAAAATTCTAAGGAAAATTTTTTTTCATAAAAAAATTTCATTTCCTTAGACTTTTAAAATTGATTTCAACCTTAGTATAAATCAGATCTATAGAAAGCATGTTCCTATAGACCTAGGACTTGAGCATCTCACAAACATATTAGGACTCCCTTGATTGTGTATTCCAAAACTTAGAATGACATGAGATGCGTAGGTTCTTTGCCTGGACTTAAGATACTTATATTAGTGTATCAACACAAGTTTGTGCGTAAAATACCAAACAGAACAGTGATCAGGTTAAGTAATCCATTTTAATCAAACACTAACTGGATAAACTTACTTAACTTAACTAACCAAGTGAACACTATTATCTTCTGATAGTTAGTTAATAACTATCAATTAGACATGTAAGGACAATTTCTAGATGTTTATATTTTTCAAATAATATCTGGTCCAGAGGAGAATATTTGAAGAATAATTTCAACTCTATTTTTGAACTTAAAATTGTGTTCAAATTCTTATTTATTTTTAAAATATAACTGTCTTGCATTATTTTAAAAATTTTATGAAACTTTAAAACCTTGAACCTTAAAGTTACCTTAAAGATTTTTTTAAAAATCCTTAGCTTGCTAAAACTTCTGATACCTTGGAAAGGTTTTGAATAGTTTTTTTTTTTTTTTTTTGCAAAAGTCATTTTTTTTGCCAAACCTTTTAAAACTATGGATAAAAAATACTTCTATAAATTCTTGGAAATTTTCAAAATATTTTCAAATTATACCCTGAATTTCCTTATTCTAAAATTCTTCTAAGCTTATTATTTTTGAAATATATTTTGCAAAGTACTTTCTAAACCACTATTATGCTATTTTTTTTTTTTTTGAAAAGTTAGTATGTTTGAAAATTACCTTAAAAGTTTCTTCAAAGTTATTTAAACTTTAAAACTTTAGTAAATGTTAACTTTTAAAACCTAGTATCAAATTTCAAAACTTTGAACAATGTTTTAACACTAATTTTTAAATACAATTTGAAAATTTGTAACTCTGCAAATTGTTTTCCAAAATGCTTTGGAAAGTTTTTTTTAAATATTCTGCTGACCTTTGAAAACTGTGTTAAAAATAATCTTATTTTACTTAGCAAATTCGTTTAAACTACTTTACAAACAATATATTGCAAATCTATTTTTTTCAAATAATTTGTGTTTGAAAAAGTTAAAAATTGTTTCTCTCTTTCCCTAGTAATCCTGAAAGTTTTTATATTGTCAAAGTTCATTACTTTTACTAACTACTTTACTGAGCACATTTCTTGATTCATTTCTCTACTCATGTTTTTGCTGAATGTCAAAGAGGGAGTGTAAGGATTTAAGTTAGAAAATAATAATAACTTAACCCAAAAATGATCAAGAGAACAAAATAAACTATCTCAATTGCATATCTTTTTCCTAACTTAACTCAGGTTGTCATTGGATCAAAAGGGAGAGATTGTTGGTGCAGTTTGCACTAACTGGTAAGTAAATATAAGTCACTGGAGGAGAGTGACTAAGTAAGGACGCGTCCCGGTTAAGGGGACAGTAGGCGCCAGTCCAGGTTAGGTCCATTACGAATCTCAATCTGAGACCTTGACTAGTTCCTGATCCTGAAAAGACAGAAATTAATTACTACTCATTTTTATAACTGTGCTAACTTTGTTTTGTAAGGTAGGTGTTTTTAGACTAGCATCTTTTTGCAGGACAAAAGAAAAAAAACCTTCAGATGAATAGTACGTAAAGGTGTCTTCCGTAAGATGAAATTTAGATGTCATCGTAGGTAACGAGTGCGCTGTTTGGGATAGGAAATAATTGACTATTTGAAAGGAGACTCCATGATGCATCCACCACTCTTTGAATATTGGTAGATTATAATAGAGACTTGATTCAAGATAGAGTTTGATGTTTTATGTTGAGATAAATGAATTCAATGTGGTAAAAGGTGAATATGTTCACCTCCAGTGCTTCCGTTAATTCGTCCCAGGGCCAACACGAAGAAGGTAAATCACGGATGGCTACTAGCCTTTGGAATAGTGACTAGCACATAAGGAAGGTATTTACCTCGACTTTGCCAAGATTCGAACCCCAGATCTCATAATGACAACACCTCATGCGCTAATCATTAGACCCATCCAAGAGGACTAGGTGGATGAATTCAAAAAATCATAATTTGAGTTGAAATATTTTTAATGAAGATCAATGATCAATTATGGAGCGGAAATGATGAAGATGATAGATCACCATTTCGTGAAGCATTAATCTCCTCTATTAGTGAAACTTCATTATTTCACCTACGAATAGTCTATAGCTTGAAAACTAAGAACTCACATACGGTCATTGCAATTAAGATGTCTTTTACCTCAAATTGCCGATTGATCCATTTTTAATAAATTCTAGTGTGTGTGTGTATATATATATATATATATATATAGAAAATAATCTTTTGGATTCATTTACTTGGATGAAAGATACGAAAGAGCGAGAAAAAAAATCAAAACAAGGAAGAAAAACAATGTCAACAAATGGTATATAAAAATCACTAGGAATTCACCAATTGAAAAACAAAGTCAACTGGAGATCTTTTACTTGAGTACAGAGATCATAATCATTTATAAAATGTTATTTGTGCACAAAAGAGTCTGCCACTTCCCAATAAGCATTGCTATTCCTATTTTTGTTCAAGACTTTGCTCTTAACCAACTGCTTCAAGTTGATTATATGACTTAATTTACAACTAAAAGAAACCTGCTTTAGGATCTTTTTCATGATTGAAACTGTAGTTGGCAATTCAACAGAATTTAGAAAAAAAATACCACATGAAAATCATCAATGATGAAGCGACATTTTCAATCAACCAACTAGAAAAATGATCTGCAGAGCTTTTCTGAAGTAGCAAATAGTAAGGAATAACAATCAATTCTGTAAATAGTTCCTTGATCTTTGTTTGAGAACAACAGAGAAGATCTAAGTGGTACCTTGAAGAAAAGAAACTCTCTGAACACTTGGCATGTCATGGTGTGAAGAAAAGAGGATACTCGACAACAGTTGCTCCTACTTTGCTGTATATCGAGGAAACAAATGAAAACC